>NC_048303.1:65911254-65944590 GCF_013100865.1 Trachemys scripta elegans | reverse complement strand
GGCTAGCTTGATTATCACTTCAAAAGTTTTTTTTCTCTTACTTAATTGGCCTCTCAGAGTTGGTAAGACAACTCCCACCTGTTTATGCTCTCTGTATGTGTGTATATATATCTCCTCAATATATGTTCCATTCTATATGCATCCGAAGAAGTGGGCTGTAGTCCACGAAAGCTTATGCTCTAATAAATTTGTTAGTCTCTAAGGTGCCACAAGTACTCCTGTTCTTTTTTTGGTATATTGATTTTCTTCCCCCAGACATACACTTTGTGTGCACAATAGTGACAAATAATCCAAGGTATGCACAGTTTTATTTTGGCAACATTTTGAAAGCTGAAACATTTAAGATCAAGAATAGCTTAAGGGCTCATTTAATTGCAAAAAACAATGCTGACATGTAAAACAGACATTTACAAGGCCTTATAGCTTGCCTATGAGTCAGACTCTCCCACAGTGCTTCACAGTTATGCTAAGAGGAGGAAAAATACCAACTTGTAGAATTATCAGAGAAAACAAGAATTAAGTAAGAAAAATATTTTTAGCGATCTACTAACCACAAGTACCAGTTGCTTGAGGTAGCAAAATATGATGTAACCGCCGAAAAGACGTAAGGAAATAACAGATGTTTAATTAGGAGGTTGGAAATTTATAAAATATAAGGAAAATATTAAAAATAAGGTATTTCTCTATATGAAAAAGGAAGTAATGAGAATGAAATTGTAAATAATTCTAGTATAAAAGTGTATCAGCTTTTAAGTAAATAATGTAACCAGACAACATACAAATCAAACTGTCATGGGATGCAGGAGTGGTTCTATAGATCTGGGTAAAGAATATATTTGTTATGAACTAACAATTGTTTAATAACCTCACTCAAAATGAGTTATCGAAGTTTCATTACTGAGTAAATTCAAACTTGTGAAAATACAATTTATTAATTATTAGTAACACCTAATTAACAAACTTAGAAGTCTGCATTTAAAATAGATTATTGGTTTACCGGCCATTGTGATCTAGATAATCTAGAAGAGGTAATATTTAAAATACATGAAAAAAACGTATATGACTCAATATGGCACTATACCTGCCTGTTATACTCTCTTTTCCGAAAACGTGCAAAAATAAAAATGTTTAAAATTTTTTAAATTGAATATTTTCTACAGGAGGTAGATGTAGTAAGCAAGTAAGCACTGCCTAGTAGTTCTGATACTAAATTTAAAAAAAACATAGCACACACATGCACAGTTCATGAGAATTTTATGTTTTGAAAAAATGCAAATACCATGTTTTCCTTTATTTGTAAAGCAAGGAAAATAGGATACAAAATGAAAAGTATCTGCTATAATAGCAAGATAAGCACAATGGAGACATCTAGCGTAAATAAACTACAAAGGTAAATTTCAAGTTATCAGCAAAGGCTTTGTTTTAATAAATAGTTGAAATAGCTTCCTTTTAAGATCTTACAATGGAAATTTTACATTTCTTAAAAGGAATAGTAGACACTTCATCTAAAAAGAACCTAAACATTGTTCATTTTCAAGGCTATGATTCAGTCACAGAGGTCGTAGAAGTCACAGAAGCTCCTAGTCACTGTGCAGCTGCCCATACTGCCTGCAGCAGGGAACCCACAGTTC
Source organism: Trachemys scripta elegans (assembly GCF_013100865.1). Classification (NCBI taxonomy): domain Eukaryota; kingdom Metazoa; phylum Chordata; order Testudines; family Emydidae; genus Trachemys; species Trachemys scripta. The sequence continues at coordinate 65,942,959 of NC_048303.1, read as the reverse complement.
CCCATTTTGTCACAGATATTTTTAGTAAAAGTCAGGGACAGGTCACAGCTTCTGTGAATTTTTCTTTATTGCCCATGACCTGTCCACGACTTTTACTAAAAATACCAGTGACAAAATCTTAGCTTTCTTCATTTCGTCATGCAAAATTGACTCTGGTGCTTCAAAACTACAGACTTAATTTTATATGTCAAGTGTGCCACCATGTGGTTTAAGATGGAAAAGACCAAAAAGTGTTAAGGTGACAAGAAATTTCTCCAAATCATAGATTATCCATCTTTAAGACATGCAAGTACAACCATTTTACATGCAGAACTATAGTGACAATAACATGTGAGCAGCATGATTCTTGCAAGAATGCTCAGCTGTGTAAAAAACAAATACTCAAAAGCTAGTATTAAAAGTTATCAGTAGCAAGATATATAACCTTAAACACTCAACAATTCTCAACTGCCACCAATGCACCTCTTATAAAGAACCATACCAAAGGGGAGCTCATGTTAATGGTTTTTGTCAGGACACATCCCAACTCTTCCTGATTCAGAGTAAAAAACTGAAAAGTTCATTATTGTTTCAGTGTTACTACTCATAGGAAAACTGGCTTACATTAATGTTTCCAGTAACAAGGGCAGAAATTTTACATAGTGTGTGTTAAGGGACTATGCTCTGAGATAGTCAGACGTGCATAGTTAAATAGGCTGAGTATCATCAAAAAAACTCGCAGATAGACACTTGATCCTAACTCCTGACAAAAATCCGACTGAAATAAACTAAAGGCAATCCATATCAGAGGATTAATTATCCTTTAAAACTATAATAATACACAATGTGCCTACAATGCTCGCAGTTCATGATGTGCAAGTTTCACCCTTCTTTGTGATGCTCACTGAAAAACACACACCCCTAAATGACAAGAGTTTTGATGATGAAAGGTGCTGGTGTAGACAGTGCTTTGCTGGTGGGAGACGCTCTCCCGGTGACAAAGCTACCGCCTCTAGTTGTCATCAGGAGAGCTCTCTCCTGGCAACAAAGAGCGTCTACACTGTGCACCTTACAATGGTGCAGCTGTTGCGTCACAGCTGCACCGTTGTAAGGTAAGCAGTGTAGACATAGCTCAAGATAGGGTTCATACGTGACACAGATGTATCCCACACTGTCACAGTCCTCTCTTTGGAACCCATCAATGCCAGTCCCAAATTAACCAAGGAAACTGAAAGCATGAGTATTCCACCAGGAACTGACATCACTGCCTCTACAACGTTCTCTATCTCAAGGGGAGAAAAACAAGAGCTGGGAGTTAAAACTACTTCTCTTATGTGGCAGAGCATCAACTGTTTTTGTACAAAGGAATCGCTGAGATGCCTGTCCATCTTAAACATATGTAAAAATATATGGAAGTATTAACTATAGGGTGCCTTTATAATGCGAACTATAGTTAAGATTAGAATGTAAATTAGAACCTAATCTCCCTTTTGCTGTTGCTCATAACTATAAAATTGTTTAGACTGAAATTTTCTATGCCTGATTTTAAAACTTAGACACAAACTTAAGTTGAGAAAAATCCCAGCAGCCATATAAATGATAAAAGCATAAAAAATTTCTCTAAGTTCTGATAATACATTTTGTGCTTGACATTTTAAACTAAAAACTTCACGCTTGGCTGGTTAAGTTGATCTTACTGTGATTTATATTTCAAACCAAGTTTAAAGAAAATTGTTATAAAGATTATCAAATGTTGCCAAACTGTGGCTTTGGTGTACTGTAAGTAGGGCGGAGTTTCAAAGACGATGACCTTCCACTCCAAACTGTTTTGCCACCAGTCCCCAGGATTTCAGTTGTGGAAAGCAGAGAAAGCAAGAACATTCCAGGTGAACACAAATGCTACGATGTGGCTGCAGGAGGAGTTGTTGTCTTGGAAATAGTCATGTCCTACTATGCCTTTATGTGTTTTAGAGAGAATTATTTATGCCTTTATACCAGGAAGGGACCAAGCCAGTGCACAAGAACTTGCTGTCAGGTATTGTATGCTTGTAATGGCCTGCCCTGCTAATAAGACAGTAGCAGTATATGGCAGTAGCTACAGCCTTCAAATGGTCTTCAATAGGGTTACCATATTTCCACAAGCAAAAAAGGACACTGGGGGGGGGAGGAGCCCCACTCTAGCCCCGCCCCTGCCCCACTCCCATCCACTCCCTCCCACTTCCCACCCCCTGATTGCCCCCCTCAAAACTCCCAACCTCCCCCTGCTCCTTGTCCCCTGACTGCCCCCTCCTGGGAACCCTGCCACTAACTGCCCCCTAGGACCCCACCGCTTATCTAAGCCGCCCTGCTTCTTGTTCCCTGACTACCCCCTCCTGAGAACGCCCTACGACCCTACCTGTCCCCTGACTGCCCCGACCCTTATCCACACCCCCACCCCATATTCACACCCCCGCCCCCAGACAGACCCCCGGGGACTCCCATGCCCTATGCAACTGCTCGCCGCCCCCGACAGGACCCCCAGAACTCCTGACCCATCCAACCCCCTCTGCTACCTGCCTGCCTCGACCCCTCTCCACACCCCCACCCCCTGACAGCCCCCCCAGAACCCCAGACCCATCTAACCCCCCCGCTCCCTGTCTCTGACTGTCCCAACCCCTCTTGACACCCTTGCCCCCCTGACAGCCCCCCCCCAAACTCCCGACCCATCCAACCCCCTTCCCTCCCCCCCGTCCCCTGACCAGAGCCGGCTTTAAAGAGCCCAGGAATCAGGCTGCGCTCTGGCCGGGGTTGCGGGGCTTGGGGCCGGGCCGGAGGTGCTTGGCCGGCGCTGCTGGGGCCCGAGCCGGGCCGGGTCCGGGCCGGCGCTGCTGGGGCCTGAGCCGGGCCGGGTCCGGACTGGGGGTGCTGGGGCCCGAGCTGTTGGGGTGGTCGGGCGCCGCTCGGCCAAGGCCGCGCCTCCTCGGAGCTCTCCTCCTTGCGCCCCCCCACCCCAGCTTACCTGCTGCTGCCTCCCACTTGCCCCTGATTCTTTTCAGACTTCCCGCGAAGATCTGATTCGCGGGAAGCAGGGGAGGGGGAGGAGCAGGAGGGCGGAGCATTCAGGGGAGGGGAGGAGGGGGAAGACAGCTGCGGGCCAGACAGCATGGTAAGGCTGCAGGGAACGGGGGGAGCCGGGAAGGGGCTTTGGGTGCCCAGTGGCGCTTGGCCGCCAATTTTCTATCTATAAATAGCCGACCGGGGGGAAATCTGGGACATTTTTAGATTTTTAAAAATCCCCCCCGGACGGCTATTTATAGACCGAAAAGCCGGACATGTCCGGGGAAATCCGGACATATGGTAGCCCTATCTTCAAGGACAGATCTAAGTAAAACACATTACAATAGTCCAGACTGGGAGTGACAAAGACACGAATAACTATGGTGAAGTTCATATCTGAATGGGACAACTAGAGGCTAGATCAGAGGTGGGCAAACTACGGCCCGCAGGCCACATCCGGCCCATGGGACCCTTCTGCCCAGCCTCTGAGCTCCTGTCCTGGGAGGCTGGCTCCTGGCCCTTCCCTGCTCTTCCCCCTCCCCAGCAGCCTCAGCTCATCACGACACCAGTGCAATGCTCTGGGCGGCAGGATTCTTGCAGAACCGCGGACTATCCTAGTGCTCTGGGTGGTGCGGCTGTAGCGCCGCCAGTCACTGGTGCTCCAGGCAGCGCGGTAAGGGGGCAGGGAGCAGGGGGGGTTGGTAGAGGGCAGAGGAGTTTGCGATGGTGGTCAGGGGGTGGGGGTGTGGATAGGGGTGGGGCGGTTAGAGAGTGGGGAACAGGGGAGTTGAATAGGGGCGGGGGGAGCAGTCAGGAGGGGGGGTTAGATTGGGCAGCAGGGGGCAGGCAGGGGTTCCATGAGTGGTCAGGGAACAGGGAGGAGTGGATGGGGCAGGGGTCCCTGGGGGACCGTCAGGGATGAGAAACGGGGGGGGGGGAGGTCGGATAGGGGGTGGTGGCTGGGCCACGCCTGGCTGTTTAGGGAGACACAGCCTCCCCTAACCGGCCCTCCATACAATTTCAGAAACCCGATGTGGCCCTCAGGCCAAAAAGTTTGCCCGCCCCTGGGCTAGATTAAGATATTCCTAAATCACTGCTTTCATCTGGGAGTCCAAGAGCACCAATGGATCAAGAAAGCCCAAAACTGAGTTACTGTAAGTTTGACTCTGCAAAACACTTCCCCCCTTGGCCTGTTCTAATTTTTATCTTCATAGTGCACTGCGAGGCTCATTCATTTTGGTTGAGGGCAGGTATTTTAAGAGATGTCTGGTGGCTGGGAAAGTGTTCACTGAGTAATTTAAAATTTGTGAATTGGGTTTGCTGGGCAAATCACACTTGCATTTGTAATGTATTTACTTATTTATAGCTTACTAGCACCTAGGCCCACCGGAGAGGTTTTTTAAGGAACTTGAAGAAAAGGGCCTCCAAGGAGCAGTCTTGGAATTGGGTAAGATAGTAGCCTAGGAGAAGGGTCCTTGGAACTCCCTACACCTCTAGAGGGAAAAGGGTTGGGGAAACAGCCGAAGAGGCTGGAGTTCACATTCTGCATTGAATAACCTAAGATGACCTCAGGAGAGAAGAAACACTTCTGCCCAGACAGAGAGATGGAGCTGCCCAGCTAAGAGGTGAGGAAAAAGATTGTGTGTTATTTTGTGTTGTGTCAGCCCTAAGAAGGGGGTTTTGTTGCCTGATCTTGGCCTCACCAGTGTCTTCTGGGAGTGGGCACTGCAGAGAGAGACTGCCCCTTGATATAGAGTAAAGGTTATTAGCATTTCAAGAAGCATAATTAGTAATCAGATTGGATTCCTATCTTCTTCTCTGAGACAGTAAGTCTCACTTGTTAGAGGGATTTTTTTTAAATGTACTTATTTTTGGTAAATACTAGGTTAAGAAGGTAGATTGAACTCGCAGAGATCTATTAATGATATGTAGATCAATACCCCACATCTTGGTAAGTACTTTGTATAGTGTGTCAATGAGTGAAGCTGAGTGTTTAATTTTTTTAAACTAAATATATGACTAGTGATTAGAAAAAGGTAAATAGAGCTAAAAAGGAAAACCAAAACTTCAATAGCACTGTATAGAAACTCCTAGTAATGTAAATCAAAATCCACTGAGAAGAGTCAAATATTGAGTTCTCTATATAAATTCTTATCTGTAAACAGAAGAACAGTATATCTTTTTATATGTAATAGACGTATAGATGGTAAATTACCTGCACAGTTTCAACCAGGCTTGCTGAATAAAAAGGCATTGCTACCACATAGGTTAGGCTGCAGGAATTAATAAAAAGGTTAATATTTTGTTTATTAATTATATTACTAAAATATCAATATTCTCAGACATAGGATACATTGAGTCATTGAAATCCTCATATTTATACAATTATGAAGCCATGCCCAAGGGAAACTAGTTATCTGATACTAAACTATAGTTGAATTTCTACATCAATTTTAAGCAGGTCAAAATAAAGTTCAGTTAGAAGTTCTGCAAGTAATCAAGTTCTTGATAATATAAAATTTTAGCCTTAGGTGGCCAATTCAGAAGTTAACAAGTTGTACAGAAATCGAAATTGAATCACTAGGGCTCTGATCCCTTAAATCAGTGAGGCTCTATGTAGGTGAACACAACTGAGCACACAGAACAACTTGCAGGATTAGAGACTAAAATAGATTTTATTCTATAATTAAGGTAATTATGAAATTGTATTTTTGAAGGGCCACAAATAACCATAAGCCACAGATCAGATTAGGAACTTTAAAATGGAATAATTAAATTCCTACAATGTTCGGTGTGTTTTTCTTACGGTACACCTACACTGCACATAACTCTCGGTGGCATGTATAGTACATACACTATATGCCCCCCTCCCCAACAGTTATACATAGTATTGTATAAGGTGAGGCACTGCTTGTGTGAGTAGAGTAAGGACATGCCTGAACCCTGTGGATATGTATCTGGGTAGATACCCTACTCACCCAAGCAGTGCCTCCCTGTCCTGCTGCTTCCACCGTAGTGAAAGACTCTGGCAGCAGGGACAAGCTCCAGCAGCTCCCCACATCAGAGCTTTTCACTGGCACATAGCAATACTCAGCAGTATGGATGCAGACTGCTTTTTAATGTTGCATGTAGCTTCACACACCCTACATGCCACTGCCAGTGGTGTGCAGTGAAGATGTAGCCTTACACTGCTTATTTGGGACCATCCATACACAATCTGAATTTCTCACTTGCAGCTAAGAGCACCTTTTCAAAATCCACAAAACTATCATCATCCTGGCAAATTTCAAAGGGACACAGCTTCCTTGCAGACTGAATGCCATCTGGATTGATCTCTATCTAGGTCCTTAAGGTAGTTTAGCTGAATATTCAGTTTATGTACATCATTGGTGATCTTATTACACCACTGAAACTTTTGGCAACCACATGCTTGCTGGCTCTGTAGTGGCATTCTTTGGTCTTCTATCTTAAGAACATATGTTTATATATACACATCTTATCATAAGAGTATTCTCAGTTTTTAGCAAGAGCCACACTTACCTTTTCAGTAGAAGGTGTCCTCCTATTTGTCTGAGGCTCCATTTATGTGAAAGTTCCCTAAAAGTTAAAGCAGAATTTACCTGTAAAATGCAAGGACAGAAAACCCCAAGCATTTATTTCACCACTCTAACAGTATTTTAAAACATCAGTTTGATAATTAGGGTCTATGCATGTCCTTCACAACAGCTAATGAAAAGATCATGCTTAGCTTGTATAAATTATTTTTTTTTAATTAGATATTTTGATTTGTTAGGACTGTTAGACATTCTAACAGGAAAATAAGTGACGTGCATTTATCTGTTTGTAGCTCAAAATATACTAAATTGTTACACAATCATTGCTGTTTGGAAAATTGCAACATTCTGAAGCAAATTTGGTTTTGTTTCTCTATTCCTAAGTGAACAGCGATTTTTTAGACACCAGTCTTCTTTTACTATCCTAGAATTACTGAAAATTGGCTAGCTAACATTTGAAATGTATTCCTTGAGCTTACATCGGTCTAGTTTTCATTCTTCTCCTAGAATGCTATTATATTCTCATACACTTTACTAGCTTACTTCAGACATTTCAACTATCTAACAGACAAGGTCTCAGGCCTGCAGCTGTATAGTAATTCCACAAATGCTAAGAAACATAAATTATTCAGATTTGGACCCATTTTAACTATTTCCTGCTTTTCCATGCAAAACCTGACAACCCTCTAAAAGTACAATATTTTAGATGCATACTTCGAAACATGGCTAGTTAATATCAACTATAGTCTATTAAACTGATAATATATCACAACATTGATTAGGGATGGCACCACACAGTAGTAAATTTGCAATCTCAAAATTACTTAAGGTTAAAGAGGGTCCAATCTGATAGGTCAGACATACTGGACTGTGAATTTGTATTTTTGCCGCTGGAAAATAATAGGCTTTAAATTACATTCAGCTTCATTCTTGTCAAAGAATCACACCCAGCAGTGTGACAGCAACTCTAATCTAAGAAATTAGACCATGTTACTGTATTGAACATGATACTGTACGGAGCAGAGCTTTGGCTGACAAGAGTGGCTAACAAAGAGAGTGGAAATTGCCCATTACCAGATGGCTGAGGAAGATTCTACACATTTTGCGGAAAAATAAAACAACAAATGCACAAGTAAGCAAGCTGACTAGCAAGACATGCTAGGAAATATCAACAAAGAAAGACTAAAAGGTGGTTGGGACATGTATACCAGATGGGAGACATGCTAAGCAAGCATTGAACTGGGAACCCAAAATAGGAAAGAGAAAGCAAGGAAGGCCAAGGAAGAACTGGCAGAAGACAGTAACAATATATAAAATGCATTGGCATCACCTGGGAAGAAGTGTGCAACTGTAAAGAATGGGTGATCTGGACTGTCCAATGTGTCAGCTGCACACCACTGTGCAGGTGCAGAATTCATGTGTCCTGCAGACAGAGCCACCGCTTGGGTAGGGCGAATCAGGGTGACTGCCCCAGGCCCTGTACTTTGGGGGGCTCCATGCTTTGATAAAATTGGGACTGTCACGATATTTAGCCCTTTGTCCCACGTCCTGACCGATGTACAATCAGGATGCCATTTATCACCATATTCAGGTGAGGTGGGCAGAGAGGTGAGGCAGGAGGGCGAGCAGCGTGAGGAGGCAAAAGGGGAGCCGTGCGGCAGGTGGGAGGGGGGTGAGGAAGTGGGCAGGTGGCCAGGGAGGTGCACCGGGCAGACAGCAAGGAGACTAGCGGCGAGCAGATGGCAAGGAAGAGGGCAGCGGGCAGACGGGTGGGGGGTGAGGAAGCCAGAGGCAGCCAGGTGGGTGGACATGCTGGGCAGATGGTGAAGAGACTAGCACGGAGACTGATTTGTCCCGGGCCCCGCACTCCTCCTAGGGACGGCTCTGCCTGCAGATTTTATTTTTCTCTGCAGAGAGGTTCTGCAGTTACATCTTTTGCTCACCAGGGGCTGCTATGGTGCCAGAACAGAGGCAGCAGGCTCACTGCTCACTGGCCCTAGAAATCAGCAGCCGATAGGGAGAGAACAGAGGCTGTGTTCCTCACAGCGCCCTGCCTGCGGGGCTAAGGGAGGAGGACAGAGTGGGGTACATGGGGTTTCTGGGGGGTTCACCTAGACTGGAGTTCAGAAGGGCTAGCAGGGGGGACAGACTCAAGCTGGGGATGCATGAGAATGGGGGTGGAGGAGGAGTGGCTGAGTGGAGGTGCAGGGACGCATGGGGACAGGGGCAGATGTGCCTGACTGATTGGGAGAGGCTAGGGGTCAGCCAGGATCTGCATGGGGGAGGATCCCCAGCTCCGTAACAAGCCCCTCCTCCCCAAATATGTTCCATACTTTTCTCATCCACATCCAACAACCCTTCAGGTTCACTCCCAGGCTCTTCCCAGCAATTACTTCCCTCTCCCTCAGCTCCTCCATTATCTCCGATTCTCCCAAGCCTTTGCACTGCTTCTGAGGAGTGGGGTACATTTCTGTATTGCAGTTTAAATGAATTACTACTTAAACTTCTGTATTAATATGCCTACTAAAGAATTTATTTATCAAAAAACCGTTTCCTAAATCTTTTTTGTTGTCTGTATTGTTACAGACATACTTGCTGACAGGTATTTTGGAATAAATTCCAAAATAATTGAAACTGGCATGATTACATTGGGTTATTTTGACCCATTTATCTCAATGAGATGCTCTGACCTGAAAGAGAATATATCCAGTGGAGATAAATAGAGCTTGAAACAATAGCTCTAAGATTTTTGTCAAGCATACTCATTCTCAGCAGCATGCGTGCTGCTCTGTGCATGTCTACACTTAAAACACTACCTTCGCAAATGGCAGGATTTCTCCCATCGGGGCAGGTAATCGATCTTCTTGAGAAGTGGTAGCTAGGTTTAGAATTCTACTGTCGACCTAGCACTGTCTACACTGGGGGTTAAGTCAGTATAGCTACGCCTCTCAGGTGTGGATTTTTCATACCCTGAGAGATGTGGCAATTCTGATGCAAGTTCCTAGTGTAGCCTAAGCCTCGTACTCTGAGGACACCTGTTCTAAGCTCCCTATTGAGAAGGTCAGAGATTCCCCATATCTTTGCTCACAACTGAGAAGAGGATCTCAGACACCCCCAGAAAGGCGAGTGCCCTAGAAATCTGGCTCACATGAGGGGGCGGAGGGTCAGACCCCACAGAATGCCAGGGCCCCCGAGATCCCAGCACACATACAGAGTGCAGTGAGCAAAGTCAAACATCCCTAGGTGGGCAGAGATCCCCAGATTACATGCTTCTCATAAACAGAGTCTAGGGACACAGTTCCTGTCCATCTTGGCTAATCGCCATTGATGGAGCTATCCCCCATTAATTTATCTAGTTCTTTTTGAACCCTATTATAGTCTTGGCCTTCACAATATCCTCTGGCAGAGTTCCACCAGTTAACTGTGCATTGTGTGAAGAAATACTTGCTTTTGTTTTTTTTAAACCTGCTGCCTATTAATTTCATTTGGTGACTCCTAGTTCTTGTGTTATGAGGAGGAGTAAATAACACTTCCTTATGTACTTTCTCCACACCAATCATGATTTTATACAAGGGACTAGGACTTGGAGTTCAGACACCACTAGAAAGGCAAGCACCCTCCAGAACCTGGCTCGAGGGTGGGCAGGGAAGGGGTCACACCCCCAAAGATTGATAGGACCCGCTATATCCTGACACACACATGGGGGCAGGGAATGGGGCTCAGACACCATGAGTGGCAGGGACCCTCAAATTCAAACTCACAAAGGTGAGTAGAGGAGCTCAGATCCCCCAGAAAACAACCCCCCTCCAGAACCTGTCTCACATGGAAGGGGGTAGGCAGGCAAGAAGGGTCAGACCTCTGTAGATCAGCGAGGACCCTGGATCATTGCACATACAAGGAATGGGAATATGCAGCTGACAGGTGCTCCTGCCCCTATTCTTCTCCCCCTCACCCCTATGTCCCCCTTCCTAGTTTCCCTCCCCTCTCACTCCCCCTAGTCCAGATCCCCTCCCCATCACATCATCTCCCAACCCTTTTTAAAAGCCATAGGTTTTAAATCCAGACAGCTTGTATACAAGACTTTTAGAAGAACTGGCTGAGGAACTTACTGGACCATTAATGTTGATTTTCAATATGTCTTGGAACACCACCATAGATCCAGAAGAGCGGAAGAAAGCTAATGTTGTGCCAATATTTAAAAAGGGTAAATGGGATGACAGATAATTCTAGGCCAGTCAGCCTGACATCAATCCTAGGCAAGATAGTGGAGCAGCTGATACAGGACATAATTAATAAAAAATTAAAGGAGGATAATATAATTAATGCCAATCAGCATGGGTTTACTGGACATAGAACCTGTCAAACTAACCGGATGTATTTTTCTGATGAGATTACAAGTTTGGTTGATAAAGGTAATAGTGTTGATGTTACAGAGGTCTATTAGGCGTTTGACTTGGTACTACACAACATTTTGATTAAAAAACTAGAATAATATAAAATTAACATGGCACACATTAAATTGATTAAAAGCTGGCTAACTGATAAGTCAAGATGTAATTGTAAACTGGGAATCATCAAGTGTGTATGTTTTTAGTAGGGTCCCATTGGGATAAGTTCTTGCCCTTACGCCAGTTAACATTTTTATTAATCATCTGGGAGAAAACAAAATGATCACTGATAAAATGTGCAGTGTATAAGGGGAGTGGTAAATTACAAAGACAGGAAACTGACAGAGCAATCTGGATTGTTTGGTAGGCTGGGCACAAGCAAACAATACATGTTTTGATATGGCTAAATGTAAAAGTAGACATCTAGGACTAAAGAATGTAAGCCATACTGAAGGGATGGGGGACTCAACCCTGGGAAGCAGTGACTCAGAAAAAGATCTGGGGATCATGGTAGATAATGAGCTGAGCACGAGCTCCTAGTGTGACAATAAGGCCAAAATGGCTAATGCGATAATTGAATGTGTAAATAGGGGAATCTTGAGTAGGAGTAGAGAAGTTACTTTACCTCTGTATTTGGAACAGGTGCAACCGCTGATGGAATAGAGTGTCCAGTTCTGGTGTCCACAATTCAAGAAGGATGTTGATAAACTTGGAGACAGTTCAGAGAAGAGCCACAAGAATGATTCAGGGGTTCTCAAACTTTTTTTGCTGGGACTCCCTTTGAAAATATTTCAGGCTGTGACAACCACCCTCAAAAAGTGACAACGCTCCCCATATCACGCCATTCTTACTTTTGCACTGTTGCTGGTAGCGGCGCTACCTTCAGAGCTGGGCACCTGGCCAGTAGTCGCCGTTCTTCTGATTCCCCTATAATAGTCTTGACCCCCACCCCTTTTGAGTTGGGACCCCACAGTTTAAGAAACATTGGATTAAAGGATTAGAAAACATGCCTTAAAGTGTCAGATTCAAGAAGCTCAATCTATTTATCTTAACAAAGAGAAGGATAAGTGGTGGTGATTGGTCCATAAGTACCTATAAGGAGAACAAATATTTGACAATGGGCTCTTCAGTATTGCAGAGAAAGGTGTAACACGATCCAATGGCTGGAAATTGAAGCTAGATAGATAAAGACCCGGTCTACAGTACAAAATTAAGTCGATCTAACTTACGTCAGCAATACAGCTGCCACAATAATCACATTGCTTGGGCATGTCTATGCTTTGCTCTTTGTGTCAACAGTGCACTTCCTTACCAAGAGCGCTTGTATCAATTGTCCTGTCTGTGCGGGACATTGTGGGACAGCTCCTGAAAGCCAGTAACAGTCGACGTAAGCAATACAGTCTCTACACTGACACTGCATTGACCTAATTACATTGACTGTGTCTCTACACCTTTCAGAGAGGTGGTATTATGAAGTTGGCATAAAGAGGCATGTACATTGGCGGGACCCAAATTTAAGCGAAGACATTTCCAAAGTTAGGTTGACATAAGATGCCTTGTGTTGACTTAACTCTATTGTGTAGACCAAGCCTAAATCAGCGTAACTATGTTGCTCAGGGCTGTGAAGAATTCACTCCTCTGAGTGGCACAGCTAAGATGACCTGACCCCTAGGTCAACTGAAGAATTCTTCTGTTGACCTCACTACCTCCTGTTGGGGAGGTGAATTACCTATGTCGACAGAAGAACCTTTCCCATCAGTGTAGGTAGTGTCCACACTGAAGTACTACAGTGGTACATCTGCAGCAGTAGAGCATTTCAAGTATAGATAAGCCCTTACACTGGAAATAAGGCACACATTTTTAAGTGAGGGTAATTAACCACTGGAACAGTTTTCCAAAGGTCCAGTGGACTCTCCATTACTGAGAATTTTAAAATCAAGATTGGATGTTTTTCTAAAAAACGTGTTCTAGGAATTATTTTGGGAAGCTCTCTAGCCTCTTATATAGGAGGTCAGAATAGATGATCACAATGGTTCCTTCTGGACTTGGAATCTATGATCCCTTCCCTCTATTTATTCCTATTCTTCCACCCCAAAATCACCTTCCTCTCTAGCAAGCAATTGCTTGTGTAGTTTATTTACTTTTTGAAAAATAGCTGTAGTACCTTCACCAAAATAAAAATCCCCCTTTGACTGATGCAGACTGGAGCAACTTGCTTGCTTTATTTTTTACTTCAGACTTCTGCAGTGTTGGATTTAGGACGTGGGGTGGTTCTCAGATTTGATTACTGTAACATATCCTCAGAACCAGCAGGGGCCTCTGATGTAGAGTTAGTTTTGCAGATAGCGTTTCTCTCTGCTCGCATTCAGTGTTGAGCCTTAGCATGCCTAACTGGAGAAGCAAACTTTTTTAAATAATGTTTTATTTCCCTCAATGGGCTGGTGGTGACATGCACTCTCTAGAAGTAACCCTTGGGCATTTGAGGCCTTGGTGCAATGACATGAGACCCAGTTTGATCTACATCAGTGAGCAAAAAAAATGTTGTCAGGAACATGTCAACTTTATAAAAAGCAGTTCCCCCGCCTCCGGGGGCTGCATCTCAGGAACCCCTTGGTCAAATGGCCCCAAATTTGGATTGCTTACCGTACCCTGCATCACCATGGAGTACACCAAATTTTAAGACAATATGATTAACCGTACAGATTTTAGAGCATTTAGAACAGACAAGAGCAAAACAGAAAGCTAGTCTTAACCTTAACTACAGAAGAGCTGGCGTTCTGCTATAAGAGCCATGCTCCATAAAGTGGAAGTTGGCCCCACCACGTCAACGTGTCTTATCTTTAACAAGGAGAGACCACTTCTAGGGAGTAAGTTCAGTTTTCATGTCCATTGAGTCCTTAGCTTCTCTGCCGAGACTCTCAACACAAGTGCCAATTATGGGGTATTTTTTGTGATGACATTGGGAATTGGATTAAGACCAATGTATCAGAAATGGTTTCCTACTGGCAAGAGATTCCAATTCACTACTAGCTCTCTGAGTCTCATTGCTGGCAAAGTTTACAGATGACACAAAGATTGGTGGAGTGGTAAATAAGGACAGGTCAGTTATATCACGTGATCTGGACAGCTTCGTAAACTGGGTTCATTCAAATTAGAGTGGATAATTTTTTTTTTAATATTTTTTGATTGTTATAATTTAAATAACAGATTTATTTTAAAAAAATAAACCTGTTTAAAATGAAAACTGAATTTAATACCAAATATGGTAAGACCTAAACTACTTATAATTTAGTTGTAAATGTGAAACATATATTGCTCAGAGAAGTTTATGTATCCAAAACATTTAAGGTTGTTTTGTTTAATAAAAAATACATTTTACATGATGTGTGTGTTTAAATTCCAGTTACCATCCTAATAGTTTGACATAAACCATGAACAAAACATTGATTATCTAGTAAATAAGCCATATATGTAGGAGCAGGATTTTAGATTTGTATTATCAGAATTAATGTATGATTTGATCATCCTGCCAGCCACCCTTTTTGAATAGCAGAAAGGAATTGGGACATTGGTAGAATCTGGCAGACTGCCAGCGTCTGTACTGGTGTTAAGGCAGGGACAGACCAGAACAATCCTTATGACGGATTATGGTCATCCTTTTGTTTTAGAAAAAGTTACAATGTCTACTATGGTTTCTTATATGTATTATAAATTAGGCACTCTAGTTAAATACACCTCTACCCAGATATAACACAACCCGATATAACACGAATTCGGATATAACGCGGTAAAGCAGCGCTCTGGGGGGACGGAGCTGCGCACTCCAGCGGATCAAAGCAAATTTGATATAACGAAGTTTCACCTATAATGCGGTAAGATTTTTTGGCTCCCAAGGACAGTGTTATATCAGGGTAGAGGTGTATACATTTCTTTGTTTTAAGGTTTAGTAAATAAGAGACAGGATCTTGCATTGTGTCGATGTTAAGGTGATTAGAGGAATGTTGAAGCCCTGGGCCACAATGTGAATTGTTTTGATTACAAGGTTTAGTAAGGTTTAATTTACAACGCCTTTCATGCTCAACATAAAAACGGCTGTATACCTTTAAAGGTCTCTGTAAAAAACTGTGTGTGAATGAGAAATACATGCATCAGAAAAAAATAAGGTGTGAAGGCCATTGTTATAGCCAGATGGTCAAGGAACAAGAAGTAAAGAGACTTAACGACACCAGAGACCCATCAATGCACATCCATAATTAAAGGAAGGGCAGATTAAGGACCCTGAGGTGGAGGCTGGCACCCCTAAAGACAAAACAATTGATTAAATCAAAACCAGGACAGGATGACCCTCTTGGAGGTGTTTTGGAATGTTAACATCAAAAGAGAACACCAATTAAGGAGTAACTGGTCACAAACTAACACAGAAAAATCCATAGACTTCAACAGAGACCAATCTTTCTGGCCACTAGATTGATCCAGACTCTGTACTGGTAACTATAAAGATCAACTGGGAGGACTGTATGCCTGGTGTGTACGTGTAACTGAAAAGCATATGCTAACTGCTGTATTCTCAATAAATGTGGCATCTTGCCTTTTTCCCTGAAAAAGATCCCGTGCGCTTCTTATAAGCATAACATATATCACTCACCACTTGCTAACATATTAAAAATGTACTAATTAATAAGAATCTGAAAATATTAAACTATCTAATTGCTTAAAAACATTTGTATAGTTATAGTGTATCATTCTAGGTAGCAAAAATGATGTACCAAATCCAGTATAAAGGCTCAATTTAGCTGTAAATCAACATGTTTTAATGGCTATATTAACCAACGAGAATGCACGTCTCTTTAGAAAATAACTAAGTACAAAAGGTAAGTTGATTAAAGTCAATGATTTAAAATGAGGCTTTCCACTTGTGATTTGAATCAATCCACTCGATTCAAATTACAGTATTGAAGAGAACTCAACTTGTGTTTCAGTCTAGCAGACAAAGTCATAACAGGATTAAACATCTGGAAACTGAAACTAGACATTCAGAAACTGTCAATAAAGTGCATGCTTTTAACAGTTAGATAATTAACCATTAAAATAATTTAAACAGAGATGTGGTGTATTTCCCATCACTTGAAGTTTTTACATGACGATTTCTTAAAATCTAGCTCAACTAGAAGTTACAGGCATGGTGCAGAAACTATGTGAAATTCAATAGCAGATATTAGGCACAAAGTCAGACCAGATGATCATAAGGCACCTTCCAGCCTTAGGAATCTATGACCCACCCAATCCCACTTAAATCAAGAATTAAAAAAAAAACCCATGAGACTATTCTGAGTTACCCAAAATCAAGATCAAGATGAGATCCTATCTAGCCAACGTCAATCGCTGAGGGCTCTTAACATCAAGGCTTGCACCTGAAGCATGCTGTATGTTGTTATTTAAGTTAGCCTGAAGAAACTCTAAAATGAGATTGATGGGAACCAAAAATAAATACTCTTGGATTCCCTTGCCTACTGTTTCAAAAAGCTACATTTCCCCAAACTCTCTAATAGACCTTTCAAGTATCTGTCCTTCTTGATTTTACAAGGGCATAATCACTTTTCCTGCATGCTCCAGTAACTTTAACTTTCCCCTGAAGAGCTAGGCTTTACGCATCAATTTAGATCTGGATGCTGAATCTGTGTGAACAAGTCTTCTGCCTTGGTACACATTGACGATATGCTTTTTCCCTTTTACTGGTGTCTCTGTGTTAAGGGAACTGGTGGAAGTGTATATTCCAACAACCTACTCCACAGGAATAAAGAGACCAGTGAGATCACACACTCATGAACTATGAACAATATGCAAGAGGAAGTTCTACCTGCACACTAGAAGAACTTGCTGTCATTTCTCTATTAAGCAGACTGGAAGAATGGATCACTCATCTGCATCTTTTATTTCTGTCCACAAAGTAAGAACGCTCATCTAGCAACTCATCTTCACCTTAAGTAGTGCAAACTCTTCCTCTCTGGGTGACCTTACACCGATCTTATCCCCTCTAATCAGTTCAAACAGCAGGTAAGATAGTTTTCTTTGCTCATTGTTCTGACCAGTTCGTCCCCTTTTCTGTATCCTTCCACTGGCTCTCCACTTCCACTGCATCAGGTTCTAGCTTCTTCCCTCACTTTCAGAGCCCTTTACAACTTTGCCCTTCCCTACTTACTATTCTCTTACTGTTTCATCATTCCACCTTCTTTCCTCATGACATCACTATGACTCTAAAAACTCCTCAGTGCCAATAGGCAAAGAATTCACTATTTGGTAACGAACTCCTGAGAGGCCTGACCAAATCACTATACCCAACAGACTGCTTTCATAGTATTTATCCAAAGAGGCTCAAATGAGGTCTCTAATAAAAGCTTATGTCATATTGGTCCTCAATCATTGTGAGGTATATGTATGGATAATATTTAAGGAATTGTGTATGAATACTGGAAGGTATGCTTTGAAGTCTGAATCAAAGCAAGGCTGTCAAGCAGGTTTTGACCAAAGGTTGTATGTTCACCTGCCTGCCTCAGTTCACATATAAAATAGGCATTGTAAGCCAACTCAATTTACATATGATGTCAACATGAGGACGTGAAAGCAAAATGGAACTAGCACGCCAAGGAATAAACCACGAGGGTCATCCTGATTCTGGGGACAAAACAATGAACTTTGGGAATATAAGGAGAAGGCAAAAAGACACTTTTGTTCTTCACCGAGGATGCAAAAAGGATAATGCTTTTTGCATTCATGAAAGAGGGATCCCAGTCATGATGGTTGGAGACACTGGGAGAGTGCTTTAACTTTAGACAAGGGTTTCTTACTAGAGGCAGTGAAATATTTGACCAGATTTTAATGCCCACCTATCAACCAAATTATTTTTTCCACTGTAGCTTAATACAGTCTGACCAGGCTTTTTATTTCGGATATGCTTTATTTGCAAGTACCTCACTTTTAAAAACAGTTTTAAAAAAGGAAATTTACAGGAAGAGCCCAAGTAATTACATCTGTAAATCTTTATTAGTTAGTGACACTGCACTGAAGACTATCTTTTTCTCAGCCTCAAACTATTAGATTCACCAAATATACATGAGTTCTTAAAAACAGCTTCTTATAGAAGAACAGCCCTACTGGGTCAGACCAAAGGGCCATATAACCCAGTATTCTGTCTTCTTACAGTGGCCAGTGTCAGGTGCCCCAGAGAGAATGAACAGAACAGGTAATCATCAAGTGATCCATACCCTGTCGCTCATTCCCAGCTTTTGGCAAACAGAGGCTAGGGACACCATTCCTGCCCATCCTGGCTAACAGCCATTGATGGACCTATCCTCCATGAATTTATCTAGTTCTTTTTTGAATCCTGTTGTAGTCTTGGCCTTCACTACATCCTCTGGCAAGGAGTTCCACAGGTTGACTGTGCGTTGTATGAAGAAATACTTCCTTCAATTTGTTTTAAACCTTCTGCCTTGTAATTTCATTTGGTGACGCCTAGTTCTTGTGTTATGAGAAGTAGTAAACAACACTTCCTTATCTACTTTCTTTCTCAACAACAACCATGGTTTTATAGATCTCTATCATATCTCCCCTTAGCTGTCTCTTTTCCAAGCTGAAAAGTCCCAGTCTTATTAATCTCTCCTCATATGGAAGTCGTTCCATATCCCTAATAATTTTTGTTGCCCTTTTCTGAACCTTTTCCAATTCCAATATATCTTTTTTGAGATGGGGCGACCACATCTGCACACAGTATTTAAGATGTGGGAGTACCATGGATTTATACAGAGGCAACACAATATTTTCTGTCCTATTATCTATCCCTTTCTTAATTATTCCCAGCATTGTTCGCTTTTTGACTGCCGCTGCACACTGAGTGGATGTTTTCAGAGAACTATCCACAATGACTCCAAGATCTTTTTCTTGAGTGGTAACAGCTAATTTAGACCTCATCATTTTATATGTATAGTTGGGATTATGCTTTACAATGTGCATTACTTTGCATTTATCAACATTAAATTTCATCTGCCATTTTGTTGCCCAGTCACCCAGTTTTGGAAGATCCTTTTGTAGCTCTTCACAGTTTGCCTGGGTCTTAACTATCTTTAGTAATTTTGTATCATCTTCAAATTTTGCCACCTCACTGTTTACCCCTTTTCCCAGATCATTTATGAATATGCTGAATAGCACTCAGAACAGAACCCTGGGGGACACCATTATTTACCTCTCTCCATTCTGAAAACTGACCATTTATTCCTACTCTTTGTTTCCTGTCTTTTAACCAGTTACCAATCCATGGGAGCACCTTCCCTCTTATCCCATGGCAGCTTACTTTGCATAAGAGCCTTTGGTGAGGGACCTTGTCAAAGGCTTTCTGAAAATCTAAGTACACTATATCCACTGGATCCCCTTGTTCCACATGCTTGTTGACCCCCTCAAAGAATACTAGTAGATTGGTGAGGGATGATTTCCCTTTTCTAAAACCATGTTGATTCTTCTTCAAATTATGCTCATCTATATATCTGACAATATTGTTCTTTATTATAGTTTCAACCAGTTTTCCTGGTACTGAAGTCTGGCTTACAGGCCTGAAATTGCCGGGATCACTCTGGAGCCCTTTTTAAAAATTGATGTCACATTAGCTATCCTCTAGTCATCTGGTACAGAAGCTGATTTAAATGATAGGTTACAGACAACAGTTAGTAGTTCTGCAATTTCACATTTGAGATCCTTCAGAACTCTTGAATGAGTACCACCTGGTTCTGGTGACTTATTCCTGTTTAGTTATCAGTTTGTTCTAAAACCTCCTCTAATGATACCTCAATCTGGGACCGTTCCTCAGATCTGTCTCCTAAAAAGAATGTCTCAGGTTTGGGAATCTCCCTCACATCCTCAGCCATGAAGATCGATGCAAAGAATTCATTTAGTTTCTCCCCAATGGTCTTATCATCCTTGAGTGCTCCTTTAGCGCCTCGATTGTCCAGTGGCCCTACTGGTTGTTTAGCAATTCACAGTGATGTGAACTGAAGAAACAGCATACTGTACTGAAACCAAAATGAATAAATATTGATGATTGTGATAGGGACTTCAGTGGCCCGGAAATCTAGTGGCTGGATCGTTGGTTTGGGGGCGGGGGGGGAGGAAGAGGACTGTAGAGGGACCTGACTCCTCCCTCTCCACCAAGTCCTGGCCCAGGGTCCTGCGATGCTGAACCCCTAAACAGGGTAGCTGGATCTTTCTCCTGGGCGGGGTGGGGTGGTGGTGATTCAGGACCTGTTTTACTGGGCTGCTTCCTATGAAAGTCCTTTTATAGTTTGGCTGTGGGCCCTGCTGGGCCAGTTACCCCGCAGTTGGGGCATACCTGCAGGCTCCCCTTGGCAGGGGAAGGCTTATTTGTCTCCAGTGGCTGCATTGACCGATCTGTGCCTTCAGGCAGGCAAGCAGAGAGCTCCTGCCTCTTGGCCAGTCAGCCCCTAAACTGAGCCAGGCTCCCTTCTTTTCTCCCCCCTCTAGGCCAGGTAGTGGCTGCAGGTATAATGGGGCAGAGCTAGCTGAACCCACATATTTTCTTTAACCCTTGCTGTGCCAGGTGGCAGTTTCTCTGCTCCCTCACAATGATTTAAAGCAAATTAAATTTTTTTTACTTATAACAATTTTTAAAAATAAACCCATTTCAAATGAAATCTTAATTTAATACAAATATGCTAAGGCCTAAACTACTTATAATCACATAAAACACTGAAATAAAAAAAAATATGCTGAATCCATAAGTCGCTATCAAAAACTTTGAGTTGAAGGCTGCTTTTCTATATAAAGAAAGAATTGGGCTTGGGGGGGGGCATCTAACTTCTGAGGTCAGCTTCATAAATATGGAACAATAGGTCAGCCTAAGTAACTTGAGAGACTGCCTCATTTTCCAGAGACTTAGAAGAATAGGAACTTAAGTTCTAGTCACTTTCACATAGGCATATTTGAAAATTTTCCCAGGCTGACCTGAAATAATCAGCTTAATTCACTGACTAAAGTTAATCCCTCTGTTTAATAAATCATTTAGTTGTAAGCGTGAAACATGTTTGATAAGATAAGTTTTATGTATCTAAAACATTTAAGGTTGTTTTGTTTACTAAAAATTAGGGCCATCAAGCGATTAATTGGGTGATTAAACAATAATACAATACCATTTATTTAAATATTTTTGGATGTTTTCTACATTTTCAAATATATTGATTTCTATTACAACATAGAATACAAAGTGTACAGTGCTCACTTTATATTTATTTTTGATTACAAATATTTGCACTGTAAAATAAGACATGGTATTTTTCAATTCACCTAATAGAAGTATTGTAGTGCAATCACTTTATTATGAAAGTTGAACTTACAAATGTAGAACTGTGTAAAAAAAAAAAAAAACTGCATTCAAAAATAAAAATGTAAAACTTTAGCGCCTACAAGTCCACTCAGTCCTACCTTCAGCCAATCGCCCAGACAAATAAGTTTGTCTATTCCACTATTCAAGAGGACATGCGTCCATGCTGATGACGGGTTCTGCTTGATAACTATCCAAAGCAGTGCAGACCGATGCATGTTCATTTTCATCATCTGAGTCAGATGCCACCAGCAGAAGGTTGATTTTCTTTTTTGGTAATTCGGGTTCTGCAGTTTCAGCATCAGAGTGTTGCTCTTTTAAGACTTCTAAAAGCATGCTCCACACCTCGTCCGTCTCAGATTTTGGATGGCACTTCAGATTCTTAAACCTTGGGTCGAGTGCTGTAGCTATCTTTAGAAATCTTACATTGGTACCTTCTTTGGTGTTTTGTCAAATCTGCTGTGAAAGTGTTCTTAAAACGAACATGTGCTGGGTCATCATCCGAGACTGCTATAACATGAAATATATCGCAGAATGCGGGTAAAACAGAACAGGAGACAAAATTCTCCCCCAAAGAGTTCAGTCAAAAAATTAATTATCGCATTTTTTTTTTAATGAGCATCATCAGCATTGAAGCACGTCCCCTGGAATAGTGGCCGAAGAATGAAGGAGCATACAAATGTTTAGCTTATCTGGCACATAAATACGTTGCAACACCAGCTACAAAAGTGCCATGCGAATTCCTGTTCTCACTTTCAGGTGACATTGTAAACAAGAAGCAGGCAGCAGTATTTCCAATAAATGTAAACAAACCTGTTTGTCTTCGTGATTGGCTGAACAAGAAGTAGGACTGAGTGGACTTTAGGCTCTGAAGTTTTACATAACTGCACTCAAAAACAAAACAGTGTAACAAAAAAAATCTGTATTTGTAAATTATACTTTCACGACAAAGAGATTGCACTACAGGACTTGTATGAGGTGACTGAAAAATACAATTTCTTTTCTTTTTACAGTGAAAATATTTGTAAAAAAAATAGTGTGCACTGTACACTTTGTATTCTGTGCTGTAATAGAAATCAATATACTTGAAAATGTAGAAAAAAATCCAAAAATATTTAATACATTTCAATTAGTCTTCTATTATTTAACAGTATGATTAATCATGTGTAAAATCAACATGTTTTAATGGTTATGTCAATCAATGGAATTAACCTTTCTTTAGAAAATAACTGACGCATAAATGGAAAAGTTGATTAAAATCAAGGATTTAAAAGGAGGCTTTCCAGTTGGTGATTTAAATCACCTTGATTTAAATCAATCCAATGACTGAAACTACCTAGGGAATAACTGGCTACCATAACAGAATCAAACATTTAAATAACTGCATATTTTTAATACATTACATGATATTCAGTAACAAATGTTAATGTTCAATTTGTTAAATATCACAAACAAAAAAAGAAAAAAAGAAAGAAAGAAAATTTGATACCTTGGCAAAGGTGTAAATTCACTGATGATGCCTTCTGTTCCAAGGGTTATGCCCTGAACTATGAAAGTGCTCCCCATTCCTTTCCAAAGAGCTCTTGGACCCTATAATTTAACATTTCCAGTTAGATTCAGTAACATGAAAATTGGTGAGAATACATTTCACACTTTTAATAAAATTGTAGAAACACTCTAGAAAGGGGCCCTAATTGAACACTGGATCTGAATGTTCCCAAATTAACAGAATTCAGACCCTGATCCGAACAATGATCATCTCTAAATACTTTTCATATCAATAACACTTTCCATCAGATAACCTGAAAGAGCTTTACAAGCATTAATACATTAAGCCTCCCAACAATAGTTTTGGTATGCATTATCTCCATATTTCTGTTGGGCAAAATGAGGTACAGAAAGGCTACGTGATTTACCCCAAATCACCCAGCCTGTCCTCTGCAAACCCAGAAATACATTCCCTTCTTTTAACTAGTCTTGGACTTTAGACACAAAACCATCCTTTTATTGTAATAACATGGATATTTATGTTGAATTTTATAGTGGAATTCAGAGCACAGTAGTCTTCCAAAATTTAAAAAAGTCACTATTTAATTTGAAATATTCTTTTTATCCACATAAATATCTAATACTTTTTGGAATCCTGCTGAATTCTTGGCCTGTTCTTTTCTCTCTGTGTGTGTGTGTGTTTTACACACACACACACGCGCTTTTTTCCAATAAATATTAAGCACAGTGAAATAAAGAACTACAGAAAGTGAAGTTCTTTATTAAACTCTTTTTAGTAATTAATAAAAATAAAACTCAGAAAAATATTTTCATAATGCTCAACTAGCTTCTTAAAATATTTAGAGATGAAGAAGCTTTCTGTTTCAATAAATACATATGCCACAACTGTATCTACATAATTTTGTTTTATGTATAGCTATAGAGGGCTCAAAATACTGACCTGGGTCTTATTGATGCTGTACATAATATTGACAATAGTAAATGGAGTGAGATGATAATTCCGGGCGTGATAATTAACCTGGTAAAATATACATGCATGTATGTAAAAAAAATGCTGGAATATAACAATTGTTGTTAAAACACTTAGGTGATGAATATTCACTTAAATGTTACAATTTAGACTGCAAGATCATCTAAACAAGGACTGTTTTTCTGAGGCACCTTGAACATTCTTCGTCACTCAGACATTAATAATACTTTTTAAAATCTTCATTGCCACTTAAAAGAACATAGATCAAAATTAATTTGCAAATTTAGGTGTTAAAAAAGTAAGCTTTGAAAAAAAATCTTAAAACAAAGAAAAAATTTCTTTTTAAAAAAAAAAGTCCAATGGAAAGTTATTTTTAAACAAACACCAAAACATTCTACTAGTAATGAGAACCCGACAGTAATTTCGTTAGTAACCACTTAGATGCTATTTTTCTTTATTTTACGTTCATTATCCGAACTAAAAAGACAGCATGAAAAGTGAAAGTAAATTAAATTAAAATTTTAATTTAAGTGCTAAAAGTTACATAAGGAAATTTGTTTTTTAAAAACTTTTTACCTGACAGTGTCTACTTAGGTCTTAAGCTTCCTTATAACTCTACAATCAGATTATATACAAAGTCTGAAACTAGATTACGTTCAATGCAGAATTTAAAAAGATGTACCTGACATTGGCGACGTAGAACAATGCAAGGATGTGCCAACACATTTTCTGTAAATAAACTTTAAAAGAGGAATGTATTTAAAAGTAGTGAAAATAAACTGAAACCTATTAATAGCTGATATTTTTCTTTAGCAGCAAATTAATATTAGGTTTACAATATTTGTGGAATACACAAAACTACATCCCAATGTTAGTCCACATCCTGCCAGCAGGTATTTTTGGAGAGTGAACCACATACTTTCCAACAGCCCAAAAGGTCAGATTCTCAGAAACTGATCACCCACTCCTTAAGGGTACATCTGTACAAAAATTAATGCTCACACCCTCCCCCTGTGAATATGAGGAAATAAGCAGAGGCACAAAGTGAGTCACCCATGACCGCAGAGCTGGTTGGTGGCAGAACCAGAATTTAAAGCTCCCAACTCCCAGTTTTACAGTCATTCCTCTACACCACAGAGCCTCTCAAAGAAAGGCCTTCTTCTATAAATCTACTAGGCCCCTACAATATATTAACAGAGGTATGAAGGTGTTCAATAGTTGACCCAAAAACCTTATTCACCAGGCACCTTGAAAAATCGTGGACTTGGAGAGACATCGCAATATGTGTTCTGAGAACAGAATTAATTAGTATATTAAGGTCCACCATTTTCTCAACAAAAACAATATATAATTCCATACATAAGGATAGTAGCTTTGGATAGTTTTGCCACCCCAATATTACTGCTCTGGCATGCTTTGACATTGTGCTTGGTGATATTTGCGCCTGCTTAGGGAGGATTAATACTACCTGAAAATATTCATTTGAGTGACCAATGCACAAGCACTCTTCCCAGAAGCATTTCAGAATTCTCAGAAGTCTCTCCATATTTAACTGCAGATTCTCAGCGACACCCCTCCCTCCTACACAGGAGTCAACACTGTCTTGATTTTAGAATCATCTCCTCTAGATTCCTTGCTCTGATTACCCCACACTAAAATTTGAAGATGTTTCTCCAAAATATAGGTGAGTGGGAAATTACATCTTTAACTATAACTAGTCAGTCACCAGGTACATATATCTCTTGGGCTATTTTTCTCTCCTGTTAATCTATGCAGCATGAATTTTAAACTGAGCAAGACTCAGCCTTTTGTTTTGTTTGAACAGGATCCCAAGTTGCCAAACAGCACAGGCATGCGGATGTTCTTCAGGGGTTCCTTGTACTGAAAGCAGACATCAACAGAAGTATATCTATACTTGCTCATTACCATACTATTTGATAGCCTTAAGATATATAGGTCTCTAACTCATTGGGGCCCAACTTTGGTCAATATGAAAATCTCTGCAGTTCATGGGATCCATGCTAATCGCTGCAAGCATCCTTTGCCATTACATTTGAAGATAAGGGCCAGAGGCTATGAGCTGGAGAGAAGACTGCTGAAAAAGCTAATACTGTAGTTATGTTCATTTCTTGATTGGTTTCATTCAGTGCCAACAGCAGTAAAGACATCCCCACTAAACCTAATGGCTCCATGTGCACTCATTCTTGTAAATCATCCTTTATTTAGACTCAGTCAAAATGTAAGAAATACAGCACACACTATCTAGTTTACAGTATATATTATTCTTCTGTCATTATCTAATCAATATTTTAAGTACTGTTTCTGAGGTTTAAAATTCAAGAATACTATGCCAATGCAATTTCAGCTAGTTCCACTCACTCTACCATCCCCATTGCTTTCTAAAGTGCAAATATGTAAGAGTACTTTTTGTTGATGTTTGCTTCATGAAAAACATTCTATAGCAACTTATATGCCCCAAGGTTTTCAAAACTCCTGCCCTATATAGATTTTTGAATCTAACCCATCACTGTAGTAACTGAAAGAGCTGCAGTACCTTAGCTTGAGAAAGAAGGTAAGAGAAAACAATTAACTTTATGCTAGATTTTTAAACCCAGTTAATTAAAGCCATATTGTAATTTGAACTCAGGGAGCATGACAGACTACAAAATGTAAAAGCCATAATTATCAGTGAAAAATATGTTTTGCACAGAACAAATTTCTTACCTGGCAAGGCCAATACCAAAGCCTGCAAATCTATTCAACTGCTCTGAAAAAAAACCACAACAGAAGATTATGTAGCACTGATATTTACTGCAGAACAGTGAGGAAAGAAATAACTGTAATACAGTGTACCAAAGCAACCAATTTTATAGCTTGCTCATTTCAACAAATTCTAAGCACTGCACCACAGTGTACAGAGTATAATACTTTGGGGATAGTTTTGCCAACTCAGCAAAAGTAAAATATAATGGTCTACCAAAGACTACTTGCATGTGAAGTGCTTGGTTTATAAAAATTTGTTGGAGCTCAAATACAAGTAACTTATTTGCCCTAAACTGTTTACATGAGGAAAAGAGGGACTGGATGCCTAATGGAACTGGGAACAAGTTGACTGACATCTGGGAAAACAAATTGACCCAAATCTATAATGACCAAAACATGTTCAACAGCATGTGTAACAGGAATATGGTCTCAGTCCAGTTCTTAATGGACAAATGTCAGTACCATAATGCCATTTAACTGGCATTACAGAATCAAAAGGCACAGAGAGTGAACCTTTTACTTCTAGAAGTCCCCACCACATCAACGTTGGGGCATATTGGTAAAAAGGCATCACGGGGAAGCTTGCATCACTGCTACCAAGCCATACTTAAAGCTTGTCTCCACTTACTGGGGATCGATGCGCAGCGATCGATCAACTGGGGATCGAGTTAGTGGGTCTAGTGAAGACCCACTAAATCAATTGCCAATCGCTCTCCCAGCGAATCCAGTACTCCCCACCGAAACAAGAAACATAAGGTAAATCGACAGGAGAGTTTCTCCCGTCGACTCAGGGCAGTGTAGACACGACAAAAGGTCAACCTAAACCACGTCGACTCCAGCTATGTTATTCATGTAGCTGGAGTTGCTTAACATAGGTCGACTGAGCCCCGTAGTGTAGACCTGCCCTTGGTCTGCTAAGGCTTTGTGTCTAGTACTGTCAAATGGGAACTTTTTCCTAACACTAAATTCACTTTAAACCTTATGATAGCAGGACACACAAATGTTAGTACTGTTAAATGCACAACAAAAAATTGACATGACTTTCTTCAGAAAGAGGGGAGATTGAAATTCTGGACAAGTGTTTTGAAATTTTTTCAAATATTTATCTGGTGACTGAAAATACAGAACTAATTGATTATAATGATTCCCTGGAATAGCAAGCTGCTTAGGTTGTTTTGATCAATAGCCTCCCAATTAAGACTTACAACTATGGAGTGACTACTTCCAGTCCTAAGGTTTATTTGGTTTTCATTATAAGCCTGATATTGATCCTCATTTTCTCAAAACTGAAAATCTTTTCCATCTGAACTTTTGTACATGTGCTCTGTAGCCAGCAAAGAATTTATATGGAAAGTTTCAGGTTAGATAAGGAGTTTATGAAATAGAATTTGAAAAGTTAAACAACATGCCTAGCTGTATTTCCAAAAGCTTGGTCTAAAAACTTTCAAATTTGTTTTATAAAATAACCCCCAAAGAGATCAAATCATAGGACTTTTTTTCATAAAGCGGAGTGCAAAATTTTTGAGATTGAAAAATCTGTGGTTACTATGATACATCCAATCCAAGAAGACTTCATGAGTTTTGCCAAAAGCCCAGTGGGGATTAAGTTTCCTTCAGCCCAAATTTTCAAACCTGGATGCTTAAAGTTAGGCTCCTAAATCTATATTTAAGTTCCTAGATAAAAGTAGCCTGATTTTCAAAGGTGCTGAGTGCCTGCAGTTCTGAATGAAGTCAATTTGCAGACATTCAACACTGTTGAAAATCAGGCACTTTTATACAGGAGCTTAGATATGGATTTAGAAGCCTAACTTTAGGCATGTAGATTTGAAAAGCTCAATTCACTGACCTCAATTCACTTATCTCTTTCCACCTGTAGATACAGTCACAACGTTAACCAACCACTAGTCTTTCTTCCCCTACAGGGAGTCTTCCAAACAAGAGTCAGATTCCTCTGCCTGTTGTGTGCCATGATCCCCAGCTGCCAATTGCTCTCAGCCAAGCAATCAACAGTCAGATCACAAGAAGATTTCTTACTCATTGCAGTAAGCACTTTCTCTCTGCTCCTACAATTTACAAGGCAGAGATAAGAACTTTTGCCCTTTGCCCTGCAGATACTTATTATTTGCTTCAGTGGCTCTTCCAATAGAGCTATCAAGACAGATATGTCAGGGCTCCTCCCAACAGTATCTCAGCCTGGAGCTTTCCACCCCAATCCTCTATGGGGAGATTGGAGTCCTTAGCTTGCCAGGTGAGATGAATGTCTCCTGCAAGCACTCTTGGATCCTTAGGAGACTCCAGTGAATGAACTTGCACATACTGCCCATAGAGCAGAAACAGCTCTCTCCAACTGTGTATCAGAGTCCAAGACACTGAACCTTCTGTCATAAACAGCCATGTTTCAGCAGGCTCCCTCAGAAGACACAGAAGGCAGATGCTATGCTTCTCCTCCAGCAGTAGCACATTCACACCTTCCTCATCCCACACCACTGAATTATTTTTCAAAGTCTTATCAAAAAGTGAAAGGTACCAAAAGATTGGAGAAAAGCAGTAGTAGGAAATAAGGCAAAGAGTGATTCTGCTGTCTCACAAGTCTAACTTTTAACCCTACTAAAACAATGGAACATTTGAAGAAAAAATCCACACCTTTGGAGGGTAATAGAACCATTAGCATATACTGCATTATTACTGAAATGATGACATTTCCAGTAGAATGCATCATGTGTTAAGCACTGCACAAGTAGGAGTTCAGTGAGTTTCCAATGAGATACAGAAGCAAACAATGGTCAATGCAATTTAACTGTTGATGGCAAGATACATCATGAAGTGACAGTCACTTGATAAAGAGCTTTGCTACAACTGCATCAGAAACACATTGCTGTTGTTTTAGGTACCATATTACCAGAAAGATATTTGCAAACCAAAAATAATTCAGGAAAGGGGGGGGGAGGGAAAGATGATCATACATTGAAGGACAGATTAAGGTCTGATCCTGCAAATTGCTGCCCCCAGGCAGAACGCTACTGACTTCAGTCGAGTTCTGGGTGGGCACATAATGAACTGCAGAATTGAGACCTACGAGTCACAGTGGGGGACTTAAAAATACAAGTCTACATATTTTAATACACACACTGGTATTAGAAAATAATTGTTTAGAAATGCATAGAACAACAACTAGAAGTAATGAGATGAAACTGAAGACAGTTCAGGCTAAATATTCAATTCAAATAACTATTTTAATTGAAATTTGAAACACTAATTTCCATTAATATTAGGCTTTTTTTACTTTGTAATACACAAACTAATAGTGCATGAACTACAATGTCCTTTTAATAAAAATATGGAAACAAAAAGAAGTAAAAGAGTTAGGATTATTATCTTGCATTTCAACAATTTGCTGTTCACAACATTCCTTTTCACATTTTAGACATATCTCCATTTCAGGAAGATAGAAAATGATAATCCACTTGCAATGAATTCTGTTCCCTTGTGCCAACACCACCAAGGAACCATTGGAATAGATGCATACATCATATTGTCACAACTCCCAGCTCCTTCAAGAGGAAAAGACTGACAAAACAAGAGAATGTACATTTAAAGGTGACCTATAAATGACAAATTTGTGTTTGTCCCCTTTTTACTTCTTTATGATGCACAAAGAAGGCCTGAAAGTTTTTGTATTTTTGTTTTTAAAAGTTTGTCTCTTGAATTTTGCAGCAAGAAAACTACTATGTTGGCGTGAAACACCAGGAAAGTGAAACCTGATTAACTGACTTAAGATTTTGTTCATGCTCTTTAAAAACTGTTGCAAGGCCCATCTATTGTCTCAGATTTTTTACTGCAATTACAGAAGGTGGAGTATTTATGTTAATTTTGATGCTACTAGTTATATGGATGGCTGAATTTGCATGTATAAATGTATTGCATTATAAAAGGCACATGGAGTGTACAACTGGCACTTTTTACTAACAATGTATTGTGTGTGTCTTATGTGCTTAGCACACACTTTTGGGCACTGTATAAATAATAGCTATTTAACTTAAACATAAAAAAAACTTCCTTTGTTAAAGATTCAACACCACCATCTCTTCAAGCTCCCAAACCACATCTATGGGTACCACAAGACATCCAGGAAAATAGGGAGTGTGAGATAAAACAAAACAAAAACTTTTCAGGTCTTCTTTATACATCAAAACAAAAAACGAACAAATCCACTTTGCTTTCTTATCTTCAAGTCAACTCAAAGTTTGGTGTTCTTTTAATAAATGAACCTTTCTTTTATCTTACGTTTTGATGTCAAAATACAAGAGTGAACAACTAGTTTGTATGGATTTGAGGCAAAACTGGGTTTAAGATATGTAATATCTCCTAAAAGAGGACACTTTGTCTAGGCATTTACTGTATATAGTACCTAACATTGTGGTATCATGAGCAGAAGATAACTACGGTACTTTATGTAGCATGTCTGATGTTACAAAATACTTCAGACATTCAGTAAGAGTTTTAGAATCAGAGTAGAAAATAAACAAAAAATATTTACATAATCTGATTATACGCAATGTGAACAGAAAAAAATTAACTGAAAAAGCTTGAAAAAAATACACTTTCAGATGAGATGTGAAAATAAGTGATTCAATGAGATGGCACAATTGAGCAAAGTTGATTTTAAGAGGAGGGAACTCAAGTGTAAAAAACAAACACTAATTGTGGTTAGACCATGTAGGATGCCAGACAGGTAGCTAATACTAGGTAACCAAAGAAAAGAGTAGGTTCATTAGATAGCCTACCATAGCCAAAGAGGCGTATAAAAAACAAGAACAGTTTTGAATTAAATTCTAAAGTAAATGGAGAAGGGGAGGTAGTAGAGTCCCAGAATAAGAGGGAAGTTGGCATGCATCTCAATTTGCTTCGCAGTCTTAGGCTTGGTCTACACTACCAACTTATGTCGGTATAACTACGTTGCTCCAGGGTGTGGAAAATCCACACCTCTGAGCGATGTAGTTATATTGACCTAACCCCTGGTGTAGATATTGCTATGTCCATGGAAGAGTTTTTTCCGTTGACATAGCTACTGCCTCTTGGGGTAGCTCAAACATGCAGCCCACGTGCCCCCCCCCGGCCTGGTATT
>NC_048303.1:65907600-65911203 GCF_013100865.1 Trachemys scripta elegans | reverse complement strand
GTAGATATTGCTATGTCCATGGAAGAGTTTTTTCCGTTGACATAGCTACTGCCTCTTGGGGTAGCTCAAACATGCAGCCCACGTGCCCCCCCCCCGGCCTGGTATTAGAAAATAATTGTTTAGAAATGCATAGGAGTGGGCAAACTACACCCGCAGGATTGCCGTCCTCGACCCCGCGCCGCTCCCTGAAGCGGCTGGCATGATGTCCCTGCAGCCCGGGGGTGGGTGGGTGGGTGTGTGTGTGGCAGAGGGCTCCGTGTGTTGCCCTGGCTTCCAGGCCCCCCCCCCCCCCCCCGCAGCTCCCATTGGCCAAGAATGGGGAACCACAGCCAACGGGAGCTTCGGGGGAGGTACCTGGAAGAGGGGCAAGCAGCGTGCGGAGCCCTGCGTCCCCCCTCCCGCAGGGGCTGCGGGGTCGTGGTTCCAGCTGCTTCGCGGAGCGGAGCTGGGGTCAGGGCAGGCAGGCAGCCTGCCCTGGCCCCGGTGTGCGCCGCTGCCCCCCCCAGAGCCGCTTTAGGTAAGCGGCTCTGGGACAGAGCCCGAAGCCCTCCTGCACCCCAACTCCCTGCCCTGAGCCCCCTACCTGCACCCCAACCCCCTGCCCTGAGCCCCCTGCTGCACCCCAGCTGCCTGCCGCACCACTCACTCCTGCACCCCAACTCCCTGCCCTGAGCCCTCTGTCGCACCCTGCACACCTCCTGCAGTCCCTGCCCTGAGCCCCCTGCCTCACCCTGCACCTCAACTCCCTGCCCTGAGCCCCTGCCACACCCCTCCTGCACCCTCTGGGGGCAAGGAGGGGCGGAGTTGGGGTGGGGACTTTGGGGAAGGGGTTGGAATGGGACCAGGGAACGGGTGGGAAGAGGCAGGGAAGGGGCCTCATGGAAGGGGTGGAGTGGGGCAGGGCCGGGGGAAGCGAGGGGTGTGTGTATCAGTGATGCGGCCCTCAGGCCAATGAACTAGTCCTCATGGTAATTTGAGCTTGAGACCCCTGACCTACACTGATGAGAGAACCTCTCCTGTCAAGTGTATGTAGCATCGTCACTAAGCACTAGAGCAGGGCTGCTGCAGCACTGCAAGTGGACACAAACCCTTGGTGTTTGTAAAGCCACAATCCTTTTCTATTCTGAATTGCTCCTCAAAACTTATTTCTGCTGTGTCACCATTTAGTGAGTTAATTCACCAGTCCAATGTAGTTATTTAAGGGAACCATCCAAACACCTGCACTGAGTAACCATGACATCATATTTCTGTAACCCTTGTCTTATCTGCCTTCCCCCTTATCTCCCAGCTGCTGTGCTCCATGTCAGATTAGACCAGTGGCTCTCAAACTGGGGGTCATGGCCCCAAAGTGGGTCTGGGGTCACCAGGACTAGTTTAGACTTGCTGGGGCCCAGAGCCAAAGCTCGAGGGTTTCAGTGGTGGGGCTCAGGTTACAGGCCCCCTGCCTAGGGCTGAAGCCCTTGGGCTTCAGCTTTATCCCCCTCCCCTCATCCAGAGCTGTGGGGGTCAGGCTTTGGTCCCCCAGGGTCATGTAGAAATGTTTGTTGTCACAAGGGGGTCATGGTGCAATGAAGTTTGAGAACCCTTGGATTAGACCATAAACTCTTTGGGGCAGGGACTCATTTATACTATGTGACACTGATACCTTTGGGTGTTGATCCTGTAACATTATAACAGAAGCTGGGATGTGGGGAATACCCTGCCTCCTGGGACAAGGGGCAGGTGGATTATTTTGTAACCATTTTCCTTTACTTGGGACTGTTGCTAAAAGACACACAAAAAGAATCAGGGAGACATCCTACTAAAGGTCCATGTCTACCTCTATTGTTCCTATGCTCCCTTCCGGCACCCCACGCCCTGAGCTACCCCCTACCTGAGCCCAACACCCTCCTGTCTCCCCGTGCCCCCCGCCAGCGCCGCCCCGCCATCTCATCAGCCCCTAGCCCAGCTCCACCGTCTCACCCCACCCCCGCCGGGCTCCCCTTACCGGAGCTGGTGCCGGCGCCGGCAGGGTACGGCTCGTCGTTGAGGCCGACTCCCCCGAGGGGGGTTCCGGCCGGCCCGGCCCCGTACTGCGGGGTCCTCTCCCCCCAGTGCAGGTTGCGGCTGCCCGGGATGTCGGGGGGACTGGAGACCCAGTGGCTCAGGTCCGAGGAGGAGCTGTAGAGCTTGGCCCCGGGGCCCGGCTCCTCCCGGCCGCCCCCCCTGTAGCCCAACCCATCGAAGCCCTCAGGGCGCCGCGGCTGCATCGGGGAGCGCGACGGGGACGCGGGCGCTGCAAACTGCCGCGAACAACAGCAATACAGGAACCCGGTGCTGCCGCCGCTCAGCATCTACTTCCGGGTCGGAACCGGAATCCGACGCCCTGAAGCCAGGCAGCAGCCACTGGGAGTCACATGATCATGGAGCTGGGTGCTGCGCTCTGATAGGCCACTAGGCATCTCCGACCCGGCCGCCCGCAGCTCTGGTGTCCTACTGGGCCCGTGGGGGTGGGGGTGTAGGTTGCACTGAGTGTCTATCTCCCTGGGTGGGTCTCTGCTCGCTCTCAGGGGCTGGGGAAGGCAGTAGAGGCCTTGTGCGTGCTTGGGAGTCGGCTCTAACTCAGGCACCAGTGTAGATAGGCAAAGGTAGCTTTGCAGCGGTTGTGCCCTCACCCTCTTTTCCAGCAGGTTTAAATTCCAGCGGTGCTTCCTCTTCCGCAGTTGGAGTTTGTTGCCCTGTAGTTGATCACTGTGGCTCAATCCCAGACATAGACAAAGCCTAATTAGCCTCTCTACCCTATTGCAGATGGTTAGGGTAAGCAGATGTTCTCATTTTATAGAGACAGTCTGATATTCAGGGCTTTTTCCTATGTAGGTACCTACCCCCAAACCCTCAGTCCCAGCAATTTTTCACACTTGCTATTTGGTCAGCCTAGTAGCATAACATAAGAATAACAGGAGTACTTGTGGCACCTTAGAGACTAACAAATTTATTAGAGCATAAGCTTTCGTGGACTACAGCCCACTTCTTCGGATGCATATAGAATGGAACATATATTGAGGAGATATATATACACACATACAGACAGCATAAACAGGTGGGAGTTGTCTTACCAACTCTGAGAGGCCAATTAATTAAGAGAAAAAAAACTTTTGAAGTGATAATCAAGCTAGCCCAGTACAGACAGTTTGATAATAAGTGTGAGAATGGACTCCTCCGGACGGTCGAAACAACAGACTGGATTTCTACATAGATTGCTTCCGTCGACGTGCAAAGGCTGAAATTGTGGAAAAGCAACATCACTTGCCACATAACCTCAGCCATGCTGAACACAACGCCATCTACAGCCTCAGAAACAACCCTGACATCATAATCAAAAAGGCTGACAAAGGTGGTGCTGTCGTCATCATGAATAAATTGGAATATGACCAGGAGGCTGCTAGACAGCTCTCTAACACCACATTCTACAGGCCATTATCCTCTGATCCCACTGAGGATTACCTAAAGAAACTACACCATCTGCTAAAAAAAACTCCCTGACAAAGCACAGGAACAAATCCGTACAGACACATGCCTAGAACCCCGACCAGGGGTATTCTATTTGCTACCCAAGATCCATAA
>NC_048303.1:65885921-65907226 GCF_013100865.1 Trachemys scripta elegans | reverse complement strand
GCCATCATGTGCCAGCAATGCCCCTCTGCCATGTACATTGGCCAAACCGGACAGTCTCTACGCAAAAGAATTAATGGACACAAATCTGACATCAGGAATCAAAATACTCAAAAACCAGTGGGAGAACACTTTAACCTGTCTGGTCATTCAGTGACAGACCTGCGGGTGGCTATATTACAACAGAAAAACTTCAAAAACAGACTCCAAAGAGAGACTGCTGAGCTAGAATTGATATGCAAACTAGACACAATCAACTCCGGTTTGAATAAGGACTGGGAATGGCTGAGCCATTACAAACATTGACTCTATCTCCCCTTGTAAGTATTCTCACACTTTTTATCAAACTGTCTGTACTGGGCTAGCTTGATTATCACTTCAAAAGTTTTTTTTCTCTTAATTAATTGGCCTCTCAGAGTTGGTAAGACAACTCCCACCTGTTTATGCTGTCTGTATGTGTGTATATATATCTCCTCAATATATGTTCCATTCTATATGCATCCGAAGAAGTGGGCTGTAGTCCACGAAAGCTTATGCTCTAATAAATTTGTTAGTCTCTAAGGTGCCACAAGTACTCCTGTTCTTCTTTTTGCGGATACAGACTAACATGGCTGTTACTCTGAAACCTAACATAAGAATAGCCATCCTGGATCAGATCAAAGGTCCATCTAGCCTAGTAGCTTATCTTCCGAGAGTGGCCAATGCCAGGTGCTTTAGAGGGAATGAACAGTACAGGTAATCATCAAGTGATCCATAGGCACCGACTTTGTGGGTGCTCTGGGGTTGGAGCACCCACGGGGAAAAATTAGTGGGTGCTCTGCACCCACTGGTAGCCAAGCTCCCCCATCCTCGCCTTCTTCTCCTCCCCCAAGCGTGTCACATCCCCGTTCCTCCCCCTCCTTCCCAGCGCTTCCCGCCCACCCGCTGCCTACCAGCTGTTTGGTGGCACTTAGGACTTTCTGGGAGGGAGGGAGAGGAGCCGGGACATGGTATGCTCAGGGGAGGAGGCAGAGAAGAGGCGAGGCAGGGCAGGGGTGGAATGGAGGTGGGAAAAAACAGTGTGGGGCTGGGACTTTGGGAAAGGGGTGGAATGGGGTCAGGGTGAGGGTGGTGCAGGGGTGGGAAGAGGCGGGGCCAAGGGCCGGGGGGGGGGTTTGTCGAGCACCCACCAAGCAGAGGAGAAGTCGGTGCCTTCCTATTGCCCATTGTCAGCTTCTGGCAAACAGAGGCTAGGGACATAATCCCTGCCCATCCTGGCTAATAGCCATTGATGACCCTATCCTCCATGAATTTATCTAGTTCTTTTTTTAACCCTGTTATAGTCTTGGCCTTCACAACATCCTCTGGCAGAGTTCCACAGGCTGACTGCATTGTGTAAAGCAATACTTCCTTTTGTTTGTTTTAAACCTGCTGCGTGTTAATTTAATTGGGTGACCCCTACTTCTGGTGTTATGAGAGGAAGTAACACTTCTGTATTTACTTTTTCCATACCAGTCATGATTTTATAGACCTCTATCATATCCCCCCTTGCCCTTAGTCATCTCTTTTCCAAGCTGAAAAGTCTTATTAATCTCTCCTCATATGGAACCTGTTCCATGCCCCTAATAATTTGTGTTGCCCTTTTCTGTACCTTTTCCAATTCCAATATATCTTTTTTGAGATGCGGCGACCACATCTGCGCACAGAATAAATTATAAAATACTTCACATTCACACAGATTAGTATAGACTTGATTTTAATCCCAATATAACACTAAAATTCAAGTACGATTCTCATGTCTGCCACATGCATGAAAAAATGCTTTTTTTGCTTTAGCTGGCAAATGTGGGGGACAAGCCAGAACCAGTCAGAAACAGCCTGTGCCAACCTTAACTACTAAACTTGTGTGATCTCTCACTCTCAGATATTTAGGAAGTAGTTTTTAGTTGGAAGAGAAGGGCAAAAGGCTAAGTATCAGTGACAATGGTCAAATGCAATTGGTAATGTAATACACAGCTAATGATATTACATGGGTATCTTGTTCTTTCAGAGTTATTACTGTTGGTTGTGTCCTCAGGGTAGTGTGGTAAATTTGTAATAGGCTTGCAACAAACTGTCATCGAAGCTGAAAAGAGAAATTACAGTTCTCAGCAATTTGATGTGATAATGGAGGTGCTTACAGTCTAGTATTATCTGTCCATATCAATAAAACAGAACAAAGATATATTATTGATGGCTTTTTGTTACCAGATTAGTCACAGATAGCGGGTTAGCGAGAAAAAAAACAACCACTGGGCAGGGGTGGAGGGGGGGGGGTAACATGCTGGCAACAAAATGATAAGGAAATAGTTTTTTAAAAAAATATCTCCATGCAACCACATGACGGACAGAATAATTTAGACTAGCATTTCCTTGCCCAGGTGAAGGTGAGGAGGCTGGAGACAAAGTGAAAAGTCACCACTCTATTTGCTAAGACCTCTTTGTCAGTGACAAAGGCCTGACACGCATGTCACAAGAAAACTATTGGAGCATGAATCTTAAAATAACACGGGATTCATTTCTGAAGCACACCCATTTCCCTCTCATGCCTTAACCTGTCCGATTTCTGCAATTTGTAACAATAACAACGATTAATAAAGAGACATGACAGCAGCTTTGAGCGGAGTGAGGGCTGCATTCGCTCCAGCCGCAAGGGGGAGATTGCCAAACTGGTGTGGCCCTCGGAAGGGGAGGGACGAGTAACTTCAGAACCCGACCCGGCTACACGTCGGGGGAGGTGGGAAAACTGGACTGAGCCCCCAAACGTGTGGCGGCCAACTCCGAATCCAGCAGAGGGGAGAAGAATGTGTGCGAAGGGGTGGAACCTCGACCCATTGAGACCCCCCACCCCCGGTGCCCC
Source organism: Trachemys scripta elegans (assembly GCF_013100865.1). Taxonomy (NCBI): domain Eukaryota; kingdom Metazoa; phylum Chordata; order Testudines; family Emydidae; genus Trachemys; species Trachemys scripta. The sequence goes on along the minus strand of NC_048303.1, from coordinate 65,904,351 downwards.
CTGCTTGTCCCCTCCTACAGTCTCTAACCGCTGGCCAGGTGCAATCCCAGCCCCCGCCTGTCTCTACGAGCTTTCTGCCTGCAAGCTCCCCCTGCTGAGCCAGGCCCTTCCCGCCCAGTCCCCCCGCTTCCTCCTCGCACAAGGGGAGCGCGCGTAGGGAGTTTCAATCTCCACTGGCAACTCGGCCTCCAGCTCCCGTTTGCAGCCGCCGGCCAGTTGCTGCGTCCGGCCGGAAGCGTCTCCTCCCCCGCCCCCGTCACAATGAGTTGGGAGTCAACCTGACTGCGTCCTTAGCAACCGCCCCAGCGACGGCGCCTGAGCATCGGCCGGAGGCGTGGGAGGCGAGTCGCTTTGGCTGGGTGCTGAGGGACGCACCTGCCTCCACTCCAGTCACACTCAGGTAAGCGGGAGCAGGCTCTGAGCCCAGACTCTGGGTGCCCTGGCGATGGCACGAGAATGCCTCTAAAACGTCTGAGGTTCAGGGATTGCCAACCTCCCCCTGGAGCCCCCCATGCTCCATCACCCCTGCTCCAGAATGCACATTGCATCTCTGATACTCTATTGGCCTTGCCATCGCCTTTCCTCTCCCGCCCTACCAAGAATAGTCTGACTTTTCGAATCCGTTCAGGTATCAGTGTTACTTGCTCTACATTTTGCATCCATCCAGAAGGCTGTTATCATGCTAAGGAACCTGTTAAATCTAGTGCCAAAGACAAGTGAATTCCCTTTGTGATTAATTTTCATATCACTAAGCCAAATTATACCACAACTTTCAAGGGAAGATATTTGTTAGTTAATGTGGAATGACTCCATAAAGAAACCCTAGACATCCCTGATATGACTTCTGACAACTTCTCAGTCTTTTCACATTGCTTGTAAAGCTGTATAAATACAACCTGCCATCACTCCTGGCTCTCTTTGACTAACTCACACACAACTTCTCTCAAACAATCGCTTTACTTATGACAGAACTACTCCTCAGTTTCTTCCTTAAGCTTCCTATCCTGTAAATATGAATTTGCATCACTTTGCACATAGTAGTACTCCAGTTGAAGTCAAGGGATTGTCTATTCATGAATCATGAGCATAAAGCTATGCACATGCTTAAGTATTTGTGGTAAAATCTGATCCTACAAAGACTTATTCATTTGTATAACTTTATGTTTTGCAAGTGGTCCATTGACTTCAGTGAGATTACTCAGTGTGTAAAGTAAATTTTTGCAAGAGCAGAGCCTTAGGCCCTGATCCGGCAAACATTTAGGATTGTGCTTACTACCACGAGCAGTTTCAATGATTTCAATGGGACTAGTCAAGGTAGTAAAGTTAAGCAAATGACTGAGTGTTTGTGTGATCAGGGCTGTAGATTGTAAATTCTGCCAGAGTCACTTAAGCTTGTGTCTTGTACAATGCTTGGCCTATTATCAGCACTTAATGAATAATAAATAATTATAATGGAAAACAAAATGATATTTTAGAAAATTTCTATAAATAAGCCAAGATATTTTAATTCCTTTCACTTTATTAGAGGGACACCACAAGCTAAAATAATGCGTTTTTTAAAACCTACTCTGATTATAAGTAACACCTAAAGCTTTGATTCTGCAAACACTTATGTACATGCTTAACTTTACTACTGTAAATCAGTGGGATTACTCATGGTAGTAAAATTAAGCATGTGTGTATAAGTATTTGCAGGATCGGGGCCTAAATGATTACTATCAATGAAAGATACTGAAGAAAAAAATATTGTTCTCAGTTTTTGGAGGTTGTTTACTATGTGTGCTTGACAGCACATTAGGTATGTCTACAATGCAATTAAAAACCCATGGCTGGCCTTTGCCAGCTGACTCAGGTTTGCGGGTCTCTGGCTGTGGGGCTGTTTAATTGCAATGTAGAATTGGGCTGCAGCGCAGGCTCTGGGACCCTTTCACCTTGCAGACATGCAAGCAATTGGGCCTAAATTTGTTTCCCCTTTCTCTCACTGTTCAACTGATGCTTTTACAAAGGAATGGACTTTTTTTACAGAACTAGCGCCAAGTGTCCAACTTATTCAAAGTATTATGCAAGTTTATAAGGTGAGCAATCTGATTGGTTGAATATCCATGAATGCTCTAAAATGATTTAAAAAAAATAGATCATTGAGGTTGAATGGGTATTATGGAGAGCAGAACTTGGTCCAGTGGGATTGCCTGGACTGAAGCTGGGAAAATTTTGCCTTAACTGTATATCGGCAGTTATTTATGTTGTATCTTTTTGTAATTTTATAGTTGTGTAGTTTTCAACATCGTGATTCTTTGGTATTCTAGCTACATGGGCTGGGAGCTGTCTTGCCTGGGGGCTCTATAGAGTTGTTCTCTGCAGCTGTAAACGTCCCAAGAGACAAGGCCATCACTACTTCCCTTCTATAGCATAAATAGATCTCAGTGGATCAAATTTTTCCCTTTCTCGGGCGGGGGGGGTGGTGGAAACCAGGGCAAGAATACATAGGAGGAAAATGTGGTGAGGTTCCCTCCAGATCTTTCTGTCAGGAGGCAAAGTGGGGCGGGAGGGAGAGGGGGTTTTCAAGGTTGCCACTCCTCAGATTGAGATGGAAGCTTTTCATCCAGATAATGTGGTTCTCCTAAAAACCCTGAGAGGCACGGGGCTGTCTAAACAGAGGATCTTGGAGCCACTGCAGAGGAAAATACTCTATACACAATGTAAGGAAGAGTCCTGAACTGGCTATGAGACTAAATAGATGGCTTTATATCTTTTCTATCTCTAACTTCTAAGATGTCATGCAAAGGTTATCTTAATTTTATTTGTAAATATTATTTACTGAGTTTATTTTAACAAACAATATTTATGTAACAAAGGACATATTCTTATTTTACTGCACCGGGTAATTTACCATGCATAAATCTCATTAGTTTTAGTGGGGATTAGCATGTAAACTCCCCTTTCCTCCTGCATCAAGCTGATGATATACACCCTTAAGAGTGTGACACACACCAGCAGAGGCAAAGAAAAAAATGAGTTAAAAAGCTAAGACTCATTCCTTAACTTCTTGGCTAGTTGCTCCTTGATGTTGCGCATATTACATTATAAATTAGATCATTCAGTATAGCAATATGTCAGCATAACCCAGGAATGAAAGGGACAGGACAAGGATGGAGTATCAGACTGAATTTCCTGAATCTTTTTAATATTGGTCATTACAGTACTAGTTTTGTAGGGTTAATTTGCTGGATTTTTAACAAATCCCTTTAGAAATTTCTGAAAATTGAAAACATAGATAGACTGTTGTGTAAATACATATCTATGTGTTTTTCCATGTATTCAGGGATTTAGTCACAGAGACCTTAAAGTGCAGGCCCAGTGGTGTTGGAGGTCTATTTCCCAGCCTAACAATGAAGACAGTCCCAGTTAACACCAGCTGACAGAGAGGAGAATCAGAACCATTACATTATATCATGTAAATAGAGTATATTTCATACATGATAGCAGTTTTCAGATATCTAAAAGGGTGTCATAAGGAGGAGGGAGAAAACTTGTTCACCTTAGCCTCTAAGGACAGAACAAGAAGCAATGGGCTTAAACTGCAGCAAGGGAGGTTTAGGTTGGACATTAGGAAAAAGTTCCTAACTGTCAGGGTGGTCAAACACTGGAATAAATTGCCTAGGGAGGTTGTGGAATCTCCATCTCTAGAGATATTTAAGAATAGGTTAGATAAATGTCTATCAGGGATGGTCTAGACAGTATTTGGTCCTGTCATGAGGGCAGGGGACTGGACTCGATGATCTCTCAAGGTCCCTTCCAGTTCTAGAATCTATAAATCTATATTGTAAATTTAGGCAACTTAAAATGTTATTGGTATGCTGAATAAGAAAGGTAGGGTACAAGGTATTTCGGCAGGACTATTCAGACAGATCCCACGGGTAGGTTGGGGTGGAAACAATACTACAGTCATGCTTTTTACAACAGTAAAAGAAATGGTATAGTGATTGAAGTTTTAGTTGATGGGAGTCACAGAACCCGATTTAAAATTGTGAGTTTGCTGCTGGATCTTTCTGTAAGAAAAAAATAATTTAGATTAATTTGGAATTTACATAGGTGAAATAATGATGCAACATCATGACCATGAGAAAATTGGAATTACTTTTCATAAATTCAGAGTAATCTGCTTTTTCCTTAGATAGTAGTACTCATTCTCATTTCTTTATAACTGTAACTGGGTGAGATGGTTGGTAGACTACAGTTTTGAAAAGTTCTGGCTCTTGAATGTAGTTATATCAAGTTTGTTAACAACCATGTTTGCTGCAAAAGCTGGTCCTGAATTAGGTATGCAATAATAGGCCAGTGCACTCTAATCATTCCATGTATTTACTTAGTTCAGTTTATTTATTGTATTTTAATACATTTTGTGGTATAAAATAAAGAAAGAGATAAAATGTTTTTGACTGAGAGTACAGATGAGCTCTCACCTGGAATATTACTGTATATTCATTTTTGGTTACCTCATATCCAGTGTTCAAAATGGGAAATGACTGCCTAGGAAGGAGTACTGCGGAAACGGATCTGGGGGTCATAGTGGATCACAAGCTAAATATGAGTCAACAGTGTAACGCTGTTGCAAAAAAAAGCAAACATAATTCTGGGATGTATTAGCAGGAGTATTGTAAGCAAGACACAAGAAGTAATTCTTCCGCTCTACTCCGTGCTGATTAGGCCTCAACTGGAGTATTGTGTCCAGTTCTGGGCACCACATTTCAGGAAAGATGTGGACAAATTGGAGAAAGTCCCGAGAAGAGCAACAAAAATTATTAAAGATCTAGAAAACATGACCTATGAGGGAAGATTGAAAAAATTGGATTGTTTAGTCTGGAGAAAAGAAGACTGATAGGGGATATGCTAACAGTTTTCAAGTACATAAAAGGTTGCTACAAGGAGGAGGGAGAAAAATTGTTTCTTGTCCTATCCTCAGAGGTTAAGAAGAACAATGGGCTTAAATTGCAGCAAGGGTGGTTTAGGTTGGACATTAGGAAAAACTTCCTAACTCTCAAAGTGGTTAATAAATTGCCTAGGGAAGTAGTAGAATCTCCATCATTGGGGATTTTTAAGAGCAGGTTGGACAAACACTTGTCAGGGATGGTCTAGATAATTCTTAGTCCTGCCTTGAGTGCAGGGGACTGGACTAGATTACCTCTCGAGGTCCCTTCCATTTCTATGATTCTATGGCTCTATGAATATGGGCAAAAATAATTATTTATGAGCATGAAAATGCTCATATGAATAGTTCCATTTGAAGAGAGACTGAAAATATTGGGAATATTCCCCTTAAAAGGAAATGAATGAAAGGGGACACAAAAAAGATGCATAGCAATGAATGATATGGAGAAAGTAGCATAGGAACTTTTATTCATTCTCTTTCATAAAACAAATATAAGGTGATATTCAATTAAACTGAAAGGTGTCAAATCATACAATTGAGTCCAAGAGTTTAGCACAATTAAAAAAAAATAACAAATAAATCCAGAGTCATAATAGTAAATATTTGAAACAACACAACAATAAAAACAAACAAACACACACACCTAAAAACAACCATTTTGGATGGGTTATAAATCCTCATGCTTCAGAGCATCAACAAATCTTTAACTATTGGGGGTTAGTAGAAAATTTTCTCTGAAGGCAAGTTATCTCATAATTGCCTAGCTTTCTTACATCTTCCTCTGAAGCAGCTGGTACAGGCCATGGTTGGCGATAAAATACTGGGTTAGATGAACCACTGGTCTGATACAATATGGAAATTCCTATGTTCCTCATCAGTTTTTGAATATGCTGCAATGCCTCACTATTAGATAAACTTTTCCACCAAAACTGCAATCTAATACTAATACACTCCCAAAAACCAAAATAAAATAAAAAGCAGAGTTTCTTAGAACCTGGGAGAGTTAAAGTAAATCCACTGTGAAATCAGCTATTGATGATTTCTGATTGGATGAGTTCCAGTTTACCATGTTCAGTACTTTGATGCAATAGTGATAGGTGGTATAGAAACACATAAGGTAGACACCATTAAATTATCCATTTTACCTTCGATGTATCCTGGATAATAATACCGGGCCTGGTTTTCTCCTTGGAATTTAAGAGATGGGCCTCTACTTGCCTATTGCCTAGGATCTTCAGAAGAAGGTCCAAGCCCCCATCAGAATACCAAGGTCTTCAGCAGAGGGCTTCTGGAAGCAGGGTATCACAGGGAGCTTGCCAGTGGCGGAATCTTCTTGGGGAAGCCTGCGGTAGATCTTGCTTTCCAGCAGAAAGATCTTGTTTGGGAACTGTCCAGTGGGTATATATTTCTAGTATATCATAAAAATACATTAAGGTTCCTGTTAAAAAATTATGTCATGAGCTGTATATTTCAAAAAGGATTTCCAATTTCATCCATAGGTTTAAATTTTTCCTTTCTTTCAGTACCTCCCACTATGCCATTAAACTTTTATAACCCAAGATGCAAACCACACTTCTGTACACACATCATAGAAATTGAATTACTACTATTGAACAGAAACTTGTCTAAGAGCTTAGTTCCTTGGCTATAATGAGTGCTTAATTATTGATATTGTATGTGACTGAACACCATAAACACAGCTCGCAGGAGAGAGCAGAAAAAAATTCTGGCAGTATAAATTCTTTTTCATCTAACCTGGTGAGAGAGGTTCAAGTTAAAATAGCAACGAGAACATATTTGAACGACAAAACTTATACATTACATGTTGCTAGATAATTTCCCTCTGTAACATTCCTTTACATTTTAGTGAGTCTCCAGTCTTCCTGGATGCTGATGTAGAAATCTATTACTGAGATCACAGATCAGTAAATACCACTAGGGTCCAAGACTTATCCTCAATGGAAAATATAGTAAAAGAAAATATATCACTAAACATCAGAGAATAAAAAGAATTATGAGCAGTAAGCAGCATGGGGTTAGAACTTTTTGGCCTGAGGGCTGCATCGGGTTTCCAAAATTGTATGGAGGGCCGGTTAGCGGAGGCTGTGCCTCCCCAAACAGCCAGGCATGGCCCGCCCCTGCCCCCTATCTGACCCCTCCTGCTTCTCGCCCCCTTATGGCCACCCCAGGACTCCTGCCCCATCCAACCCCCCCCGTTCCCTGTCCCCTGACAGCCCCCAGGAACCCCCACCCCTGACTGCCCCCGCCACTCCATCCAACCCCTCCTCTCATTCCTGACTGCCCCCGCCCGCTGGACCCCTGCCCAATCACTGGTGGTGAGTGAGCTGAGGTTGCGTGTGAGGAGGAACTGCAGGTGAGGGGCCGGGGGCTAGCCTCCCCAGCCAGGAGCTCAGGGGCCGGACAGGAGGATCCTGGGGGCCGGATGTGGCCTGCGGGCTGTAGTTTGCCCACCTTTGGGTTAGAAAGAATACATTTTACAAACCAAAGCTGATTTTTAAAAATAGGATAACAACAAAATTATCAGATGGGAGGAAAAGTGGTAGCTTGGATTTTAGTAAAACATTCCCTAATCTGTCTATACCTCAAAATACTGTACGTGGATTATTATCACAGCTTTTGCAGCCAAGGGATTCTTTAAAAATACGTAGCAATTCTATAGCACCTTCTAGTCAAGGATCTCAAAATGCTTAACATGTATTAATGAAAGTAGCCTCACAACACAACACTGTTAGATAAGGTACAAAAACAACAAAGAGTCTGGTGGCACCTTAAAGACTAACAGATAAGGTGCCACCAGACTCTTTGTTGTTTTTGTAGATACAGACTAACACGGCTACCCCCTAATATTAGATAAGGTAGTTAGCTTGTAGGGAGAAAGATGCTTCCTTGTTATTAGAAATACTATAATTGGAGCAGAATGTCTGCAGCAAGTATGGTATATCATGGCTGTGACAAGCATTTCAAAAATGTACTCTACATTTACTAGTATAGGAACTAAAGGCTCGATCCAATACCCACCGAAGTCAATGGGTGTTTTTCCATTGATTTCTAGGAGTATTGGATCTGGCCCAGGGATTCCCAGCCAGGCTGAATAAAATCTATGTTTCTGTGACCCCAGCACCCTTCAATTTAAATGAACAAAACTGTTGTGTGCCGTATAGTATATACTGTATTTAATTGTAATATATTATCAATTAATTTATATTTAGTAATTTTTTAATTTGTAAATTACTACAAGGATTCATTGAACAGTGAAACAAATATTCACTGAACGTATTTGGTGAATTTTGCTGATTTTCATTTAATGTTTTCACCAAAGACTATTTGACCAGCTATAAATCAGGCTGTAAACAGCAAATAAAGTATTTGTAGAATATATTATTAGATCAATACTGATAAAATTCATTCAAGAATGCATTAATTGAGTACCATTAGGACATTACTACATCCCTCGTCTTTTTTTTTTTTTAATATCTTCTTTCTATAACTGGCTTCACTCCACTTTACCTTGCCTACAATAGATCGTAGTGTTTTTTTCCTGAGTTGTCTTCAATGCCCATTTCCTCTCTTCTTTTTCTCTTCCTCTACCCCCATGTCTCCTTCCCTATCTTTCCCTTCATTATGTTCTCTGTTTTCTCCTATATATTTTGTCTTTTTTTTCTTTCACCAGTTTCTCTTCCTAAAATTACTCTTAACATTGTTGAACTTAATTATATTTACATCCATTTTAAGGCTTCTTTACACAGCATAAAGTTGCCTTAGAGTAATGAGAATCTGGTCTAAATTATTTATTTACTTCACACTGGGTGCATTCTGGACCTGATCCAATGCCCAATGCCCATAGTCACAGATTCATAGATTTTAAGGCCAGAAGGGACCATTAAATCATTTAGTCTGACTTCCTGAATAACACAGGCCATAGAATTTCACCCAGTTACTTCTGCATAGACTTTGTGTCTGACTAAAGCAGAGGTGGGCAAACTATGGCCCACGGGCCACATCCGGCCTGCGACACCGTCCTGCCCGGCCCCTGAGCTCCTGGCCCGGGAGGCTAGCTGCAGCCCCTCCCTTGCTGTTCCCGCTCCCCCGCAGCCTCAGCTCGCTCGCTCCGGCGCCATGTTCTGGGCGGCGAGCTGTGAGCTCCTGGGGCAGCACAGCTGCAGAGCTCAGCCTGACCTGGTCTCTGTGCTGTGTGATGGCGGCGGTGGTGTGGCCCGGCACCAGTCGGGCGGCATAGCTGTAACGCCGCCAGCCACCGGTGCTCCAGGAAGCACGGTAAGGGGGCAGGGAGCAGTGGGGGTTGGATAGAGGGCAGGGGAGTTCGGGGTGGTGGTCAGGGGTCGGGGGAGGGAACAGGAGGTTGAATGGGGGCAGGCGTCCTGGGGGGGACAGTCAGGAAGGAGGGGGGGCTTGGATGGGTCAGCAGAGGGCAGTCAGGGGCAGGGGTTCTGGGGGCAGTCAGGCGACAGGGAGAAGGGGTGGTTGGATGAGGTAGGGGTCCAGGGGGCGGGGAGAGGGCGTCAGGAATGAGATGAGGGAGTTGGATGGGGCAGCGGTGGTCCTGGGGGGGCCGTCAGGGAACAAAGGGGGTTGGATGGGGCAGGACTCCTGGCGGGGGGGGCAGATAGAAGGTGGAGGCCAGGCCACGACCCCCTCCCATAACCGGCCCTCCATACAATTTACGAAACCCGATGTGGCCCTCAGGCCAAAAAGTTTGCCCACCCCTGGACTAAAGCATGTCTATTTTATTTGATTGGGCCCAGCTCACCAAGCAATTCAGTATTGCTCTGTATGACTGTATGTCCTCATAATTATTTACCAATCCACCAATCTTTATCTCATCCACAAATTTTATCATCAGTGATTTTACTTCCAGCTCATTGATAAAAATGCTTAGGAACGCTGGGTCTAGTACTGATCCCAGTGGAACCTCACTAGAAGTCTGCTCAATTCAAGATGATTTCCCATTGACAGTGGAATTTTGAGATGTCAGTTAGCCAGTTTTTTGTCTACGTAACATGCTTTATTGATATTACATAATGCTATTTTTTAAATCTAAATGTCATGCAGTACTAAATCAAACACCTTACAAAAGTCTAAGTATATTACATCTATGCAGTTACCTTTACCAACCAAACTTGTTATCTCATCCAGAAATATGGAATCAGGTGTGTTTGACAAGACCTCTTTTTTATTAGGTTGACATTAATTATATTCCAGCCCTTTAATTCTTTATTGATTGAATCCTGTATCAGCTTTTCCATAGTTTAGTGGGACTGATGTCAGGCTAACCAGCTTATAATTACCAACGTAATCCTGATTGTCTTTTTTGAATATTGGCATGACATTACTTTGATTCTATCCAAATACTGAATATAAATGTTTATTGAACACCTCTGTCTTTTCTGCATCATTAATAACAATTTTACCATTTCCATCTAGTAAAGTGCTTATACCATTTTAGGATTTTGTTTGTTCCTGATGTATATAAAACCAGGGGCGGCTCTATGTATTTTGCCGCCCCAAGCATGGCAGTCAAGTGGCTTTCGGTGGCGCGCCTGCGGGAGGTCCACCGGTCCTGCGGTTTCGGCGTACCCGCCGCTGAATTGCCGCCGAAGCCGCGGGACCGGCGGACCTCCCGCAGGCAGGCGTGCCACCGAAGGCTCCCTGACTGCTGCCCCCACAATGACCGGCAGGCTACCCCCCCCCCCCGGCTTGCTGCCCCAAGCATGCGCTTGGTGCGCTGGTACCTGGAGCCGCCCCTGATAAAAACTCCTCCTTTTCCTTAGATCTATCATCCATGGATTTTTCTCTGATGTCTTTAGCTTCCCTTACTTATTTTCTACATTTTATAACTTTTAACTTGTATTGGTTGCTGTCTACTTCCCCTTTTTTCCATTTGTTCTTTATTATATATAATTTCGATTTGTGGCCTTCACTCTCTCTTTTAACCAGGATGCCATTTTACCCAAAGTTTTCTTCTTTCTCAATTGTGGAATTAAGCCATTTTGGCCATCTAATGAATTCTTCAACAGCTCTCAATTTTCATTTACATCTTTCTGTCTAATTTTTTTCTTCTAATCTATTTTGCTGATAATTCCTCAGCTGTAGAAATTAGCCCTTTTGCAGTACCAAGTATATATGTTACTGGTTGGGACTGTCCTCTTTTTGCCCATCCTGAATATAATCTGGTAATGATCACTGTTCCTTACACAACCACCAACTTCCAGTGGAGTGATCAGTTCATTTTTATTCTTCTTAATGAGGTCCAATATAGAGATATCTCGCATGGGTGCAATACCTTTATGTTTATTATCACCCATAATTTTTAGAAACTTTCTATTAACTGCAGTGGGTGTTGGATTCGGCCTTTTGTAAACTACCATTTTTATACTCTGATAAAGGAACTGGAATCAAATCTTGCCCCAGCTGGCACCATAATTAGAAGAAACACTGCCTGTACATCCTTTGCCCTAGTAATCCTGTTAGGGTAAGACAGCATTCCAGAAGACAAACTGGCACACTTGATGCATCTCTGAGGTAGATTATACATAGATGCCTTCTATCTGCTAACTAATATTCCACTGGGATGGCTACACACACTTCTCCAAGCCATAAATCCATTCCTCCTGGGGACATGATGCAGAGGCTGGCTCTTCCTCCCAGGATTCTCCTAAACGTGTGGCTCGCCTGACAATTTGTGCAAGGACAAAAGGTTCTTTCTACACCCTCTTTCCCACAGTTACTCACCACTGCAGAGCAAGCCGGCTTTTGCCTCATGTAATTCATGCTATAGCCTCTAAACAAAATTGAGAAAAGCTGGGGTACTATGCTAAACTTAACACAAAATTTCCGGGTCATGGGATTTGGGTTGTTTTTTTTTAAAGTTTGTTTAAACTCTTCATGACTAGTTAATTTGTATAAGAACCTTGAAGATCAAAAGCCCTGTATGATTCATAAGGGTTATTTATTTTACTAGCTATTTTTGTTTCATTTTCTGTCTTTTTAAAAATGTTGATGTTAGTACATCTCATACTGACAGCATTTTGATATTGTAATAAGTTGCCTTGACATTGTTTACCATCATAATTTGCCATAATAAGTGGCCTCAGCAGACTTGAATTGACAAATTCTTTATTTTCTTGGCATTGTAATGCAGTATCAGACAAGTTCTTTAAGAATATTTCATGAAGTCCTTGCGGGCGGGGGCGGGGAAGAAAAGTGGAGGCTGTGCAGTTGTAAAATGTGTCTCTAAACTTAAAAATCTTAGTCATTGTCAAAAAGACAGTTCATACCAAAAGTTCTATGTTAATAATTGGTATTTAGTTACTTTTTTAAAAAGCTCTAGCTTTAAAATAACAGTTTGAAACTTAATCCTAAGTGGCTTTTTTATATTGAAAAAGAATAACCTTTCAAGGAGAAATCTGCATTCTAGCTGAAGATTCTGTATGACATTTCTGCTCAATGCCATAAAAATAAGGCAGATAAACATATCAAGAGTTTAGCATTTTAACAGTCTCAGTGAAATTCTTCTGCATAAGTGAGTAGATAAATGTGTATTTTTTTTTAGCCAATGGTTCTTTATATGGCAAAACATTCTAAATTTTGTATGTATGTTATAAACATTTTCTGTACTTTAGGATTTTATATATTGAATATTTTATATTGATTAAGTTCTGCTATTAAACCCTGTTGTTGTTTTAACAAATGCAACCCAAACCTGAGCCGGCTTTTGTAGGTGACAAATCAGAGGAACTGTCACTAGAGGAGGTTTTGGAATTAATTGATAAACTTAACAGTAACAAGTCACCAGGACCAGATGGTGAACTCAAATGTGAAGTTGCGGAACTATTAACTAAGGGCAGGTCTTCACTACGGGGGGAGGGTCGATTTAAGATATGCAAATTCAGCTACGCGAATAGCGTAGCTGAATTCGACGTATCGCAGCGGATTTACCCCGCTGTAGGGACGGCGGCAAAATCGACCTCTGCGGCTTCCCGTCGACGGCGCTTACGCCCACCTCCGCTGGTGGAGTAAGAGCGTCAATTCGGGGATCGATTGTCGCGTCCCAACGGGACGTGATAAATCGATCCCCGAGAGGTCGATTTCTACCTGCCGATTCAGGCGGGTAGTGTAGACCTAGCCTAAGGTTTGTAACCTGTCCTTTAAATCGGCTTCTGTACCCAATGAATGGAAGTTAGCTAATGTAACGCCAATATTTAAAAAGGGCTCTAGAAGTGATCCCGGCAATTACAGACCGGTAAGTCTAACGTTGGTACCGGGCAAATTAGTCGAAACAATAGTTAAGAATAAAATTGTCAGACACATAGAAAAACATAAACTGTTGAGCAATAGTCAACATGGTTTCTGTAAAGGGAAATCGTGTCTTACTAATCTATTAGAGTTCTTTGAAAGGGTCAGCAAACATGTGGACAAGGGGGATCCAGTGGACAAGTGTACTTAGATTTCCAGAAAGCCTTTGACAAGGTCCCTCACCAAAGGCTCTTAAGTAAAGTAAGTTGTCAAGGGATAAAAGGGAAGGTCCTTTCATGGACTGAGAACTGGTTAAAAGATCGGGAACGAAGTGTAGGAATTAATGGTAAATTCTCAGAATGGAGAGTGGTAACTAGTGGTGTTCCACAAGGGTCAGTCCTCGGACTAATCCTATTCAGCTTATTTATAAATGATCTGGAGAAAGGGGTAAACAGTGAGGTGGCAAAGTTTGCAGATGATACTAAACTGCTCAAGATAGTTAAGACCAAAGCAGACCGTGATGAACTTCAAAAAGATCTCATAAAACTAAGTGATCGGGCAACAAAATGGCAAATGAAATTTAATGTGGATAAATGTAAAGTAATGCACATTGGAAAAAATAACCCCAACTATACATACAATATGATGGGGGCTAATTTAGGTACAACAAGTCAGGAAAAAGATCTTGGAGTCATTGTGGATAGTTCTCTGAAGATGTCCGCGCAATGTGCAGAGGCGGTCAGAAAAGCAAACAGGATGTTAGGAATCGTTAAAAAGGGGACAGAGAATAAGACTGAGAATATATTATTGCCCTTATATAAATTGATGGTACGCCCACATCTCTAATACTGCGTACAGATGTGGTCTCCTCATCTAAAAAAAGATATACTGGCACTAGAAAAGATTCAGAAAAGGGCAACTAAAATGATTAGGGGTTTGGAACGGGTCCAATATGAGGAGAGATTAAAGAGGCTAGGACTCTTCAGCTTGGAAAAGAGGAGACTAAGGGGGGATATGATAGAGGTATATAATATCATGAGTGATGTGGAGAAAGTGGATAAGGAAAAGTTATTTACTTATTCCCATGATACAAGAACTAGGGGTCACCAAATGAAATTAATAGGCAGCAGGTTTAAAACAAATACAAGGAAGTTCTTCTTCACGCAGCGCACAGTCAACTTGTGGAACTTCTTACCTAAGGAGGTTGTGAAGGCTAGGACTATAACAACGATTAAAAGAGAACTGGATAAATTCATGGTGGTTAAGTCCATTAATGGATATTAGCCAGGATGGGTAAGGAATGGTGTCCCTACCCTCTGTTTGTCAGAGGATGGAGATGGATGGCAGGAGAGAGATCACTTGATCATTGCCTGTTGGTCCACTCCCTCTGGGGCACCTGGCATTGGCCACTGTTGGTAGACAGGATACTGGGCTAGATGGACCTTTGGTCTGACCCGGTACGGCCGTTCTTATGTTAACCCCTCCCCCCACCCCCAAAACCACAACCAAACCAACATTTAGCTAGCACCTCAGCAGTCTTGAGTTAAAAATCATCTTTCTTTCTTTCTTTCTTTCTTTCCTGGTACTTATAATCAGGAGGAGCTGGTAGTTGGAGGTGAATACACCTTAAACAGAAATTCATTAACTGGCCAACCAAACTAAAAACCAAATACTATCTATTTAAATAACCCTGCACTTACAGGAAAGTTTCAGCAGCAACTTAAGCAGTGGAATTTACACTATACTGCTTCCTCTCCAAAGAGAGAAAGATCTGTGTTTACAGCTCTGGCTGTGAATAAGGATTTCTACAGCTATGTTTCTGCCAAATACGAATAGGGAGCCCATTCTCTATCAGTATATAACTTCAACCACAACAGAGATGGGCCAGAAGAGGGCTGTATTTCTCCTTGTTTTCCTCCAAAATTTCACTGTGCTCAAGATTTTCAGGTTTCTGTTTTTAGCTGCTGTCTTAATTCCCACCTCGACTCACCACTTGTGAGTCATTTTCTGGCTTGTCCTTCTCCACAGACTCACTCCCAACTCTGAGCTGTAATCTACTCCCAGCCATGGTAACTTGTTCCCGGCTACAGAATGTATCCCTTCTGCTTCCGAGCACAATTTGTAACTCATTAGCTGCCTGCTCTTCCTGATTGTGTTAAGGTGTCTTACTTGAATTTGGCCTAAGTTATTTGTGGCTCTATGCTATATACATCTCTTTAAAATGAACAAAACAAAGTACATTGAGACAAAAAACTGTATTAGGATATTGTTAATTGTCTGACTTAAACTGATAAAGACATACAAAAAAAATCAGTGTTAAATCTATGGATAGGTTACATGTGGTTCTCTATCATGGTGACTACCTGTATCTTGCTGGCTAGTGGGTGCTATTTTATACCCTGGGCATGATTTGGTAAAAAGTGTGCTTCCAAAATCTTGCATTTTATTGAAGTCAGACACATTTTTGCTCAATCAGGCCCCAAATGGTCTGAGAACTTCAGATACAAAAGAGATAGGGCTGAAAACATTTTTATGTCAGAGTTTCATACTTGAATTTTCTGTCTTCCATTGATTCAGTATAGATCCATGGATTTAATAGTTTAGTAGGATTAACAAGTGACACTTTTATATTATCTGTATCAGTTTCTATGATAAGTGAACCCTCACATTATTGCAACTGTAATGCAATAGGTATTTGTGTTCTGTGCATATGAATAGATCTCTATAGTCACAATTTCAAAAACAGCGTCTAAGCTTGCATCTTTGTGTGTCTATGTATAATAATTTGCAGCCACAAAGTATAAAATTTGTGTATGCAAATGATATTTGCCAGATTTGCATGCACACATTTTGTCTCTTGGGCTTCAAATGATTGTGTGTACAAAATTTTAGGTACAAGTTTAGAGACCAGAACAAGGCTCATTTGCAAATTCAGTCTTTAAAGTCATATTAATCACAGTAAAGTTCCTTTGGTCATACAAATGTGCAGCAAGTAAATAGATGCTACTATCTAGTTATCTCCAGGGTCCTATTTTCATCCCTCCTCCCATTTATAGCATCATACTTTGCACTTACTGTGTATAGCACTTTCCATCCAAGAGGCTCAAATAATTAATTAGTATAGCTAACAGTTCCCTTCTTTGGACGCCCCACTGTCCATCTGTGAGTAGGCAAATGCTGTTAATCTCATTTTACAGATGAGGAAGATATGGGACAGAGAGTTGAAACAACTTGCCCGAAGTCATACATGATTACCTTGTTATGGTATCTCTTAGAAAGTGTAACTGTCGTCTTCTGTGAGCATGCTGATGTTCCTATGAGAAGGAACAGCAATATGGCAGAAGATATGCGTCTTCACTTATAGATTGTGAATAGCTGTTTCTCTCACTAGTGGGGATACAATCAAAAATCCCAATTCAGTGGATTGTAACGTACTTTGTATTTGTTTTGTGTGATTTTAGATTGATTATAGCATGAGAAGATGCCAGTTATCAAAGTGCCAGTGGTACACAGATTTGGAATATTATCCAATAGACAACATAAAGAACTTCAAAAGGAACTTTTGAAAAAATATTTGCCAAGTCATTCATATGAAATCCACAGTGACAAGCCTGTGTAAGTGCAATTTAAATATAAACCGTAAGATCACTTTATTATTTACGGTAGAACAGTATGTGGTCAAAGTTTCTTTAAGTTTCAGTTTCTATGGATCATTAACTTCTTGTATAGAGTTCTTGAGTTGACTAACACCTTATTATCTGTATAACCATTCAACTCTGGATGTGCATAAGACTTGAAAAAAAATTGTTCACCCCCAGATAGAGCAACAAAATAATTACATCTGTCAGAGCATAAGCTTTCGTGGACTACAGCCCACTTCTTCGGATGCATATAGCTACATCTGTCAGGTACACCTTAGAGGCATTTCATGGAAAGCTTGCTCCCAGTCATCCCTTCCTCCTAATCCAAATGCTTGGGGAATTTGAATGGTTGATTGCAAAACCTAGAACTGGCCTATTACAGATAATATTGGTCCTGCCTTTTTCACATCAGTTAGACATCTAACTGGTATCTAATTCCGTCAACATGTTTTACCTAGGTGTAGTTTGACTGCTATATTGGGGAGGGCAAAGCACGCCACGCACATGCATGCACACACGTGCACACGAAAGCCAGTTCCCTGGGCTCACTGGCTCTCTCTTCCCGCCTGAAGTAGTACTTGGGCTGCTGGTGCTGGGGAGGGGGATGGGCTGGCTTAACGGGGGAGCCCCAGCTGCTGCTGGCAGCCACTCCGGCACTGGCTGCTGCAGTGATGTCACCTACTCTGGTGCTGTTGTCGCTGCCTCTCTGCTAGGGCTGCTGCTACTGCCAAGGGGACACCACATTCCAGGCTCCTGCTTCCCCCCACCCATTCCCGTATCCCCTTCTCTTCCCCATCCTCTCTCCCCACTGTCCTCTGTCCCATCCCACTCTCTCTTCCCCCCACCACTCTTCCCTCTGTCCCC
Source organism: Trachemys scripta elegans (assembly GCF_013100865.1). Classification (NCBI taxonomy): domain Eukaryota; kingdom Metazoa; phylum Chordata; order Testudines; family Emydidae; genus Trachemys; species Trachemys scripta. Next base: position 65,886,642 of record NC_048303.1, on the reverse strand, counting down.
CCTTGCTCTGCCCCTCTTCCATGAGCACTAACCATTGTACAGGAAAGGGGTGGTCACTAGGATCAAGGAGGCGGCGTCCAGCTGCCGAGGCAGTGACCCAAAGCGCAGGGAAAAAGTTACTCTGTTTTAGGGTTACCATATGCCCGGTTTTTCCCGGACATGTCCGGCTTTTTGGTACTCAAACCCCCGTCCGGGGTGAATTGCCAAAAAGCCGAACATGTCTGGGAAAAATACCACCGGCCGGGCACTTCCCCTCCTGGGCTCCAGGGGCACAGGGTCCAGAGGCATGGGGGCTGCCCGAAGCCGGTAGCGTTTGGGCAGCTTGGCTCTTAAACAAAGCCGAAGAGTCAGGGGAGGAGCATAGCAGCCGGAGCCCGGGAGGTGAAGTGCCTGGCCGGGGGTGCAGGGTCCGGAGGCATGGGGGCTGCCCGAAACCTGAGCGCTACCAGTTTCACGGTTTGCTGGGCAGCCTCCAGACCCTGTGCCCCCGGCTGGGCGCTTCCCCTCCTGGGCTCCAGCTGCTATGCTCCTCCCCTGACTCTTCGGCTCTGTTTAAGAGCCGAGCTGCCCGAGCTTCAGGCAGCCCCCATGTCTCTGGACCCTGCGCCGCCGGAGCCCGGGAGGGGAAGTGCCCGGCCAGCGGCTGGGGTCCGGAGGCAAGGGGGCTGCCTGAAGCTCGGGCAGCTCGGCTCTTAAACAGAGCCGAAGAGTCAGGGGAGGA
>NC_048303.1:65703239-65885794 GCF_013100865.1 Trachemys scripta elegans | reverse complement strand
GGTGATCTTCCAGAAAACACCATCCTGGCCACTATGGACGTAGAAGCCCTCTACACCAATATTCCACACAAAGATGGACTACAAGCTATCAGGAACAGTATCCCTGATAATGTCACAGCTAACCTGGTGGCTGATCTTTGTGACTTTGTCCTCACCCACAACTATTTCACATTTGGGGACAATATATACCTTCAAGTCAGCGGCACTGCTATGGGTACCCGCATGGCCCCACAGTATGCCACATTTTTATGGCTGACTTAGAACAACGCTTCCTTAGCTCTCGTCCCCTTACACCCCTACTCTACTTGCGCTACATTGATGACATCTTCATCATCTGGACCCATGGAAAAGAAGCCCTTGAGGAATTCCACCATGATTTCAATAATTTCCATCCCACCATCAACCTCAGCCTAGATCAATCCACACAAGCTGTCCATTTCCTGGACACTACTGTGCTAATAAACGATGGTCACATAAATACCACCCTATACCGGAAACCTACTGACCGCTACACTTACCTACATGCCTCCAGCTTCCATCCAGGACACACCACACGATCCATTGTCTACAGCCAAGCTCTAAGATATAACCGCATTTGCTCCAATCCCTCAGATAGAGACAAGCATCTACAAGATCTCTATCAAGCATTCTTAAAACTACAATACCCACCTGCTGAAGTGAAAAAACAGATTGACAGAACCAGATGAGTACCTAGAAGTCACCTCCTACAAGACAGGCCCAACAAAGAAAATAACAGAACACCACTAGCTGTCACCTTCAGCCCCCAACTAAAACCTCTCCAGCGCATCATCAGAGATCTACAACCTATCCTGAAAGATGATCCTTTACTCTCACAGATCTTGGGAGACAGACCTGTCCTCGCTTACAGACAACCCCCCAACCTAAAGCAAATACTCACCAGCAACCACACATCACTGAACAAAAACACTGACCCAGGAACCTATCCTTGTAACAAAGCCCGATGCCAACTCTGTCCACATATCTATTCAAGTGACATCATCATAGGACCTAATCACATCAGCCATACCATCAGGGGCTCATTCACCTGCACATCTACCAATGTGATATATGCCATCATGTGCCAGCAATGCCCCTCTGCCATGTACATTGGCCAAACCGGACAGTCTCTCCGCAAAAGAATTAATGGACACAAATCTGACATCAGGAATCATAATACTCAAAAACCAGTGGGAGAACACTTTAACCTGTCTGGTCATTCTATGACAGACCTGCGGGTGGCTATTTTACAACAGAAAAACTTCAAAAACAGACTTCAACGAGAGACTGCTGAGCTGGAATTGATATGCAAACTAGATACAATCAACTCAGGATTGAATAAGGACTGGGAATGGCTGAGCCATTACAAACATTGAATCTATCTCCCCTTGTAAGTATTCTCACACTTCTTATCAAACTGTCTATACTGGGCTAGCTTGATTATCACTTCAAAAGTTTTTTTCTCTTACTTAATTGGCCTCTCAGAGTTGGTAAGACAACTCCCACCTGTTCATGCTCTCTGTATGTGTGTATATATATATCTCCTCAATATATGTTCCACTCTATATGCATCCGAAGAAGTGGGCTGTTGTCCATGAAAGCTTATGCTCTAATAAATTTGTTAGTCTCTAAAGTGCCACAAGTACTCCTGTTTTTTTAAAAAACATTAAAATGTATTACTGGCATGCGAAACCTTAAATTAGAGTGAATAAATGAAGACTCAGCACACCACTTCTGAAAGGTTGCCGACCCCTGAATTATAGAAACAAATCAGCCCAGTTACCATAAAGGATAGTTGTACCTCTCTAATCTAGTAGAATTCTTGGAGTAGGTGACAAAAATAGTGCATAAGCAAGAATCACCACATATAATTTATCTGGACTCTCAAAAAACTTTTGACAAAAGTCTCTCATAATAGGCTGGTATGGAAATGAAATATTTATGGAGTAAGAGGTAAAGTATAGTCATGGATCAGAAACTGATTAAGAGACAAAAAATAAAGAGTAGTAGTCAAGGTCATGTTGGATTACACTAGGATAGTTAATGTTTAATATATTCATTAATCACTGGCAAAAGATGGATGAACAGTGAAAATTTGGCCGATAATACAAAATACTGTAGGATAGCCAAGACAGGAGAAAAACCATCAGGCGCTCCAGAAGACCTAGCAAAGTTAGGTGAATGGAAAGCACAATGGCAGATGAAGCTCATAGTTGGCAAATGTAAAATAATGGATGTTGGAAGGAATAATTTGAAGTACATATTAGAGCTTGTCAAAAAACTGGTAAATTAATTTGCAAAATTTTTGTCAGATAATTTTTAGACATTTATGTGAACATCCACAGTTGCATTATTTATAATAAAAAACATATATATAAGGTATGTAAACCCTCATGATTCAGGGCATAAGACAATCACTAATTGGATGGGGTTAGAAAAAATATCCCTTATGAACAGGTTATATCCTAATTGTCAGCTGTGGGATTCTTGTACTTTCTTCTGAGGCACCTTGTGCAGGTTGCTGTTGGAGACAGGATATTGGAGCAGAGGTACTGATGGTCTGGTGTAGCAATTCCTATGTTCAAAAAGGATTTGTCACATCTACGCTAGCAGTTAAATCATTTTGAACATTAACTGAGGTGAGTGGTGGGGAATTTGTTGCTGATAACCATTTTTAGCCACTGTCTGTTTTCTGACTATAGATGGACCTGTGTTCCATTCATGTTGCAGGTACTAGCTTGACCTTAGAAAAAGAGAGGAAAGGAAATTGACAGGGAGCCAAATAATGCCTGCTTGACTCATTAGAAACGTTTGGTTGACTTCAGTGGGACTGCACAAGTGAGTGAGGGGGTCAGGATTTGGCCCAAGATAATGAAGAAAGTGAAGTGTGAGAAAATGGAGAGAGTAACAGACGCAGAGAAAGATGAATAGCGGAGAGCAATAGATACATTGGATGAAAGAACCAGCTACAAAAAAGGAAGCAGGGAACAAAATACAGAGAAAGAAAGATAGGGAGAGAGAATACTGGCTATCCTAACTTTGGTAATTGTATAATTTTTCCTTTAAGAATTATGTGGACAAATAATATGTAGATATTTTGTAAACCACAGGAGTAACAGGAAATAAATCTTTTTTTTTTTTATCACCAATGTTTCTCAATCTAAGCTCTGGCTATTTATGCAGTGCTTCGGTAGCATTATAGTCTCCTAGTTGGTCCTTACACTGATTAAAGAACAGAAGTGGTTAGTAACGTTTTAGAGCTGATAGTTTTTGCTGCTTAGCTGCTGTTTTTTTTCTTTCTTGTCTGTAATGCTCTGTCTGTAATGCCTATATTTAGAAAGACTTCCTTTTTGCACCAGTCAGCTATTGGTTAAAAATAGCTACATTACTTTGCCATTAAATATTCATTAAGATGAGCTGTCGCAGACTGTAAGAAGCATCCAATTAAGCAGTTCAACTTCTACACATAAGGCTACAAATGAGCAGTCTTCTATCTTTTCAATAATGCATCACAGAGTGCAGTTATTATGTGTAAAATAATTGATAAGGCATAAGTTATTTGTAAAATATATACTAGAAATAGAAAAGTAGATCAGAGAGGCTGATTTTGCCTTGGGACCTTCCTCCGAGGTTGAATAAAATGTAATGTACATTTTTCCACCACATGAGGAAAGCTGAAATGCTATGTCTAATCTCACAGTACTTTCTATTTCTGATGTTATTCTCTATCACAGAATCATAGAAATCAGAGATGGAAAAACCATGTTAGTTTTTATTCATCCCCCAACCCAGGTAGGATTGTAACTATGGGCTTGATCCAATGGAAAGATTCTATGGGCTTTAGGTCAACCCTGTATGGTTTTTTTGTAGCCAATACAATGACCCAGGCTCAGATTTGTTTCTAAATTGTAAATCAGCTTGTATAACACTGGTGAATCACCAGAGGTAAAAAAAAAAAATACACAGGCCCAGTTTTCTGGTTTGGCCAAGCTGAACTCAGTGCAGGACAAGAAATGGGGAATGAGGCGGGGAAGGTGGTTTTGTGCCATCACTGTGCACCCCATATCCTGGGGATGTCCAGTCTGGGCACTCACCTAAATTACTATAATCCGAAGGCATGTCATATGCTTCTTTCTAGTAGATTCATATTGAAATTACCGCCTTAGATATGTTTGCCATCTACTGGTTAATTACTGCCTGCCTTAACTTAATGATAGATGCAGTGTTGTTGCAACTGTGAAGAACTCTGTGAAAGCATAAAAGCTTCTCTCTCTTGCCAACAGAAATTGATCCAATAAAAGATATTACCTCGTCTCTTTAACTTGTTGACGTCCATTTTAATTCTCCATTTTGCTTAATTGCTGATGCCAACTCGCTGTTTTCTAAGCATACCTACTGCTGACTGCCAAGGCCCTGAGTACTCTGCACAAGCTCAACTTAAATTCTGTGGCACACTGGAAATTGTACAGCAGTTTCATTTAAATTAAAAATTGAGGCTCTAATTAAATTTAAAAAAAAAAAAAAGAATACTGCACTGGTTGCAGTATCCCTTGTATTATTTCATAGGAGAGAAAATTGCAATTTCTTTTGCTGTCCATACATTTAAAATAGTTATTGTTGTGCAGAATTGTGTATTGACGATATATAGCTGCATTGTAGAAGTTGTCAGGGAAGGAAGCCAGGGATTGTGGCAGCTAGGCAAAGGACATCTGTGGTTTTTGAAACATCACAAGGCATAGGAGGCAGTCTGAAGGCTTGTTTACACTGGCAATTTACAGCGCTGCAACTTTCTTGCTCAGGGGTGTGAAAAAACACCCCCGCTGAGTGCAGATAGTTTCAGCTCTGTAAAGTGCTAGTGTAGACAGTGCACCAGCGCTGGGAGCTATGCCTCTTGGTGGTTTTTTTAGAGCGCTGGGCTGCACCGCAACCACACTAGGCACGTTAAAATGAGACTGTGGAAGGTGTCTGTTGGTGGATACTTGGTAAACTGATCAGCAGTGAAATAGTTTATAATGCTGTAATTTTAATTGTCCTTGGTAGGTTGCAAAGTCAAAACCCTAGCAAAATGAAAGGAACAGTTCACACCTCTTTCAGAGCTATTGTTTTGAACTTCTGCAGTCTTGAGAAGACAACACTTTGCACTACATTGCTGGTTTAACATGACCATAAAACCAGTTTAACCAACCCACAAGGAATCACCCCAGTATATAAGGATATGTCTTCACTGCAGCCGGGAAGTGTAATTCCCAGCTGCTAGCTCTGCTTAAGCTAGCTCACCAAAAATAAGAGTGTGGTTGTGGTGGCACCGGCAACAGTTTGGGCTAGCTACCTAAGCACAATCCTGTCCAAGATCTTAGGTGTGTACTCAGGTGGCTAGCCCAAGTTGCCATCCATGCCGTCATGACCACATTGCTATTTTTAGTGCACTAGCTTGAGTAGAGTAAGTCCATGTATGTCTACCCGAGCTGGGAATTACACCTCCCAGCTGCAGGTATAGAGGCTTATATGCCACTGACCTCCCTGCTGCCAGTGTAAAAGTTTTTCTTCTCCTGCAGATTAAAGCTCATCTTAATTAATTAGCCTCTTAGAGTTGATATGGCTACTTCCACCTTTTCATGTTCTGTATGTATATATATCTCCTTACTATATGTTCCATTCTATGCATCTAAAGAAGTGGGCTGTAGCCCATGAAAGCTTATGCTCAAATAAATTTGTTAGTCTTTAAGGTGCCACAAGTACTCCTGTTCTTTTTAGGGAAAAAAGGGTGAATGCAGTCCTAGCCATATTGAAGTCAATGGCAAAACTCCCATTATAAGGCCAGTGTGATTACTGAAGTGAGTGCATGGCTGGGACAACCTTGTACAATGCTAATCTTTGGCTGAACTTTAAGCACCCCCTATTCCTGTTAAAATCCAGCATAAATTAGAGCAGCCTTCAGGTAAAACAGTTTGCAAAGATTGATACTGTACACTAACTTTTTTATTAGAAAAATGACATACCATGCCTTTACTTTTTAAAATTTGCTTTAAAGTAATTCTTTCTTTGGACTCTTTTATAGTACTTTGAACCTTATTATTTAGGAAATGAAACATATAACTGCAACGATTTTTTGGATATATCTTTAGAAACCCCTTGGAAATCACAGAAAAATTCATTCAGAAGTTCAATGATGCAACAAATCCACAGGATAAAGAAGACTTACTAGAACTAGCTAAGAAAATGCTTGCCAGATGCAAGGTTTGTGTACACAATAAGGGACAGTTTATATTTTTATTATTATGGCATTTGCATGCTCCATTTTCTTTATTAAAAAAAACAAAGATAAAACTTTTGTTGGGAGAAAGGATTGTGGGGAATGAGAGAAACAATTAGAAAGTATAAGTGAAATGTAATATTTAATATCTATGCTCTCAATGTGTATTGTAACATATATTAAGTTAGCCAATATAAGGGCTTGTATATAGTACTCTGTTGATTAACTGGCCCTAGGTCTCTTCTCATTGCTTAACATTTGTAAAAAAGAATATATCAGGAGAATATTATACAGATTTTTCACTAGTTTACAGCTGAATGGACCTGTTTTAAGTTTCTTCAAGAGAACTGTTAGCAATATTCAGTGATTAGCTGTTTAGCCAGAATGCTGTTCTGACATGTTTTCATGTTTCATTTTATTTTGTCCATTAAAATGTTGGCAACTGTTTTGAAAAGTGAAAATAGTAAACACAACACTCTGAGCCCCTAAATGATTCCTTGTGGGCTTACTAAGCCAAAAATAGATAAAGTGTAGAAACAGAGTGGCCATTCAAATTTGAAAGATATTAAAAAAGCAATATAATTGGCATTTAATAGGCCTTAAAGAGGAGGCTGTGGTGCTAATATAATTTCTGCTACCATCCAAATTAAAAATTTATACATTATGAAGTACACTTAGGCCCTATTTGCAAATCATGGACTTTCAGTATGAATATTATCTTTTTTTTTTAAATGGACCTTCTACTTGGCAGGAAAGGTGCATTGGCTAACAGTTTTCCAAACCTCTTTCCTCCCTCTCCCTTTTATAACTGGTACCCACAGAGAGGCATGTTAGTGAGATTTGGCTGATTTTGTGCTGGAGTACAGATTTCTATTTTGATCAGATTAATTCTGGATTTTTTTCAATTCCAGAAGAATACTTACCCTGACAGTGGTAAAGATGCATCCTCCTTTAACACTAGTGAACAGGAAGGCAGAGCTGGAAAACTGCCTCAGCTTAGCACACTTACTAATTGTGTTAATTCGGTCACCTCCAGTGTCCAAAAGCTGTTGCCTTTCCATCCTTCACTGGTGTGCCAATGCTCTATTTGGGTTAGATGAGAAAGGCTAATTTTAATGGCAAAAACAATGGAATTATTTGTACAGAAAGCCAATGAATACTACCAGTTGCAATCAGTTGCTAGAATGTAGAAGGGAATCTAAGGGAAGGAATGTTCAAATAAAATGTTTTTCTATTGTTTATCCCAACAGCTAAATGCATGCAAAATGTTATGAAAATCAGATGTAATATACTATATGTTTTTCTTGTTTAACCAAAAGAGGTGAGCAAAAATGTCCCAACATTTTGGCTATGAAACCCTCCATAAAAAGGCATCTGTTGAAAAAGCAGCAAAGAGTCCTGTGGCACCTTATAGACTAACAGACGTATTGGAGTATGAGCTTTCGTGGTTGAATACCCACTTCGTCGGATGCCTCCGATGCCACCCATGAAAGCTCATACTCCAATATATCTGTTAGTCTATAACGTGCCTCAGGACTCTTAGTCTGGATCTGTAAAAGCAGCAAACACAGCTACCCCTCTGATACTTGACATCTGTTGAAAAGATTGTTTTGATCTAGAAAGAGTGGAATTTGCAAAAAGCTAAAGTTTCAGAGAGGTATATTGTCAGGATAGCATATTGTTGATTCCCTATCAATTTCAGCCCTACAGAGATAGTAATAGTAGTGTCCTTGTACTAAGTTGGCTGGAGTCACTACTGTGATTCAGAGATGGTAATTAATTGTTTTTGATTCAAGGCACTTAAAATGGGTGATAATACTGTAATTATAGTTAAGTATTCCTATTCTTAATTAAGTGTTAACCCCAGGGATTAAGCATTGCTGCCTCATTAGTTTCTGCTATTGTGTTTGTATCAGCAAACTCTTACCAACGATGCCTTTAAAATAAGCATTTTTATTCCAAATAAATTGGCTTGAGGGAAAAGTTCTATTTTAAGCTAAATGTAAGAAAAAAAAACCTTTGGCTTTTTTTCTTTCCCCTCTCACCCTGTTCCTTCCAAACAGAGAAGATCAGGCCTTGGCACATTAGGTTCTGGGAAGCATGTGGATCTTCCAGTAGCATGGACAGAAGCAATTATATTGGCTCAATGCAAAGGTGAAATCCAGGAAGGTACAGTATTCTTCAGTTATATTTCTGTTAATTACTTTAAGACTTTTCTAACCAAGCAGTGAAAGCAAATTTAGTTTATTCCCAACTATGAAAACTTGGAAAAAAGCCAAGACAAATATGGATTTTATTTTCCACTTGCAGAAAGAAACTTTACAAATATATACAGAAACTATCAGTGTAGTATTTACAGAGTGTTTCAGAGACCTCTGTTTTTTATGCTTGATTTCTTAAATTGCAAAATCATTACCATTTAAGCACCTCTACATGACATTACCTTGTAACCTGTCTCTGAAATCAGTAACTAATTAAGTGTAATTTAAAATGACATTTAATGATCTCAAAGTAAAGTGCTTTAAATAACCTCTTGTTTTTACCTTTCCTAATTATGCCCATTAATAAAATTGCAGAATATTGAATTAGTTCTGAAGACTTTTTAAATGAAAATGTTAACTTGTTTCAATCTAAAATGTTCTTAATTGTGGTAGCCCTTCCTTAGTAAAGTCAGGTAAAGAGAGGATCCTATACAGACTCTTGCATGGACACGAAGGTATTTTCACCTTTTTTTACTGACAGATAGCATTTTAGCTAGAATAAGATTTATGAAAATAATTTCCTGGCAAGTAGGTTTAAATCCATAATCATCACATATACCTTAGCTTTTCTGGCCAGGCTGGAGAGCAAGTGCAGTAGAGTGGCTAAAGAGAGAATCATGCAATCCTGCATATTTGAAACAGAAATGATGAACGAGTGTATGTGCAACATCTGTGATCTACAGTCTGCACTGCTGATGTGTAGGACAAAGCAAAGTCCTTCCATTCCTATTTTATAGATGCTATGGTACTCTTGCTCTTTTTTAAATGTATGGGGTCATTCCAAAAGTAAAATGAGACCTCATTTAAATAAGTCTGGCGGTGGAGTGATATTGCCTGTCAAAAATCCTGGGACGTGGTGGGGGAATGTGTGCAAACATTCTCTACATTTACTGCAATCTCGGATCATGATCAGAAGGTCTCTAGTTGTAGGTGTTGGATTTTTCAGTGTACTTTGAGCTAATGATTGTATTCATGTGAAAAAGGAAATCTACAAAGGAAAAGGAAACAATTCAATAGTGTGCCTGTGAAAGCAATATCAAGACTACTATATAATCTTGTGTTGCTTTTATTAAGCTGGGAATTCTTGGGGGGTTTGTGGATATTGTACTATGAATACAAGTACTCTAATGGGGAACAAATCAAAATAGATGGGTGTGCAGAGAGTTCTATCCTCATCATCTTGCAATTCTTCATTTTTCTTTTCTTGTTAAGTGATTTTGGGCTGACCTAAACATTATTTCTCTCATAATTTACAGGGTTTGAGTAAGATGCTGAAGCCTAAGGCACTTGATTGAAAAGTGTCTATTTCTCTTCATACACTTTTACCTCTAAAAATCATGTGCATTTGAGTTTGATAATGATGACTAGACTGTCTTAAGAAGATAATATTCACAAAGTTATGGAGTTGCTTACACTCAGTAATCAAATAAATAGTTAGTGAGCCAGACGCACCATGATGTAACCCAATTAAAGTCAATCCAGACAAGCCAGGGATGAATTTGTCTTTATATGCTTTGCCAAAGATTATCTCCTCCAGAAATGAGAAGTTTGAGAAGATAGTATACAAAATACTATCAGTGACTTGGAAAAAAAATGTTGAGAGCTATAAAACTTACAGGGGTGTGGAACAAAGAACTGAGCTGTCAGTTGATCAAAGATCATATTGTTAAAAATGACTGATAATTTGGAATACAAGCCGAATGTAAGAATTATCAGAATTTTAGGGGTTCTAGTACTGTGCATTCTACTGTAGTATTGGGAGACACAAGATTTTTTTTTAGTGGATAGTTTAATAAGGTTGTGGAATGGGTTTTTGTAATTGCTCTGAAAGGCCTATCTTTCAAAGAGCTATTACAGTTGTGAAGGAATACTGTGTTGATAATATGTGGATACCTTTTTCTTCTGGAGGGTCAAGAATCCTTCTTTTAGTTCAGATTACTTCTTAGGAGCAGTCTACCAATATCAACCTGCCAACAACAAACTGTTGATTATTTAAAAAGTAATAATAATACAGTAGCTTCACCACTTAATGATAAATCCATATTCTGGTCAATTGATAAACTATGTGTCTGAATACTATTGTTTGTCTGTTTAGGCCACACACAGGATTCAAAAGTATTGACCCTTATGCCCTCATGGAGTTCCTTGAGGCAGGGACCTCTGTTTTGTGCAGGCATGAGCATTCAATAAATAATAAAAGAACATTGTTTTTACTGGTTGCATGAAGAAGAGGCTTTTGCATAATTAATAAATAAAATGTTTATCTTTTTCCATGCTATTATTTTGGAGAGGAAAAGGACTTTTAAGAATTTTGCACATCAGCTTGGGAACTAGGATGGAACTAATACATATATATGATTGTAAGCTCATTGGGACAAGGACTGTGATTTACTAAATGTTTGTACAGTTCCTAGCACAATATATTCCCAACCCAGTTGAGACCTCTACGTGCTACGGCACCATCAGTATTCCTCCTCCTCCTCCTCTTCTATTTTTGGACAAGTGGAGGTGGCTGGGAAATTTGTTGGACAAAGACTGATCCTTTAATCATATAACGTGTGGATGATCAAGATGGGGAAGAGGAAGTGTTGAACTGGGAAGATTTGGGACTGTGGTTTCACTCCTGCCTGCCGGATTTGTGGGGAGGTTAGGGGAAGTTCTTCTTCCTACAGACTTTGAAAGTTGGCAGACAAAGCAGGGAATTTTAAGTCAAGATTCAGGCACATTGGTAGGCATGTTTGAGGAAATTTGCATAGTGACTTCCTGGCTTAAACTTTACCTATGAGATCTATAAATCTGTCACTTTCATGAGCATCAGATTCACACAAATCATTAACCAAAATTGAACAAAGCCATCATGTAATTTTTAAAAAACGTAATACTTGAAAAAGCAATTTAACTGCCTTTTCAACCATAAAAAGCAATTCTATCTTTTCCACTATAGTTTTGTACGGTCATTTTCATTGATATCACAAAAAAGATCAACACACCTAGCAAAAAATGACAGAAAAGTTGACACTGTAGAAACTTTCTGAAATGTGATATATCTCAAGAAACAGCTTACATTATATTTCGTGGTAATTAGTTTAACATTATTAATTCAGACAGTTTTGTACCATATATTTCAATATATACTTTAACAGAAAATGTCAGTAGCTGTTGAATACAGATTATCAGACAGTTGAGCTTTGTTTTCTCCTCAAAATAATAGTCACAGGGGGCAAACAAACTGAATGAACTGTGAAAATAAAGCTTTGACTTAGGCGCCTAACTCCCTTTGAGTGTGGGGCTTAGGCCATACTCCTCTCCTTGGGATTTCCTATTGGCTAGTTTACCCTACTCAGCATGCTGGCTTCTGTGGATCCCATTGTTATGTGCCCAACTCTCCCCATGTATTGTATAGGGTACTTGGGTATTTAACTCGAGGCTGTCATTACCACTGGTTGACCAGGCTCCTAAAAGTTAGGTGCTGCGAAGCCTAAATCCCTGTGTGAATTGAGCCCTAAAGACTGAACTCTGTATTGAATTTATTCTCCATTTTGTTTTCACTTCAGAAGCTTTGGACATCCTTTTAATTTCTTTGGACCATGCTCCCATGAATCCAGAGCATGTCCCTGTTTTATTTTTCATCGCTGAATCCATTTTGTATAGGATTTGTTGTGATGCGGCACAGAAATCTTATTTATACTCCAGTGAAATCAAGTTATCAAAGGTTTGTTATATTTTTTTAAGTAGTTTTTAGTGTTTTTTTTTAATATCTGTATATGTGGTATATATTCACCTACTTATTTTTTGTTGTATATCGACACTATGAAATATATGACATTACACTGGATTTATACCACTATAAATGAGAGCAGAAGCTGACTAAGTTTGTCACAAGACCTAAAACATTGTAATGTTTTCTAATATTATTTGTGGTATGCTTGTTCTGTAATTTAGTTTGATCTTAACTTTCTGTATCTCTGAATACGTGATTTCTGGGAAGTCCAAAATGAGAGATTAGGAAAATGCAGTTTAATTTTTCCCAGAGTATGTAATGAGAGAGTATAAAATACAGATAAAAGACTGTTTTTTGTTCATAATGCATATTGTTAACTTGGATTTTCTCATAATATTAGTAATATTCTTGCAGAATATCTTGTTAAATTATGCAAACTCTTTATTCTCCCATCTGGATTATAATTAACGAGATATAGCATGCTAGGTCACATAGTCTTAGTGCACCACCGTGAGAGTTATGCATATGAGGTCTAGTCTACACTACAGAGTTAGGTTGACATAAGGCAGCTTATGTCTATCTAACGCTCTAAGTGTCTACAATAAAATGTAGCTCCGACCGATGTAACTTGCCCACTGCACTGACTTAACTGCACGAGAGATGTAGTGCTTAGGTCGATGTAGTTAAGTCGACTCAGTGTCAGTGAGAACAATGTGTTGCTTACATTGACTGTTGCTGCCTTTCAGAAGCTGTCCCACAATGCCCCACACTGACAGTTAAATCGGTGCAAGCGCTTTTGGTGAGGATGCACACTGCCGACACAATGAGCATAGCATGGACATGCAAAAGCAATTTAATTACTATGGTGGCTGTACATTGACGTAACTTAGGTCAACTTAATTTTGTAGCGTAGACTTGCCCTAAGAAAAAGGATGAAATTGAGGCAACCCAAATGGGAATAATCCAAATGAGAGTAATCTCTTCTAAAAGCTGAGTAAATAGTGTAAACTTCTAGTATAATTTAAGACTTAGCTGATACATCACTATTTAATGGTCTAGTTTTGTGTGTCAGTACTATACCTCTTTCCTCTTTACCTCTTAGAAACCACTTCCAAAAGTTACTGATGTGGTAATTCTTCATTCTACAACAATATTTCAGTTAGTCACAACCCAGAAACATAAAGTGTTATTCTCTCATAAAGACTGAAATCCTTATTGAAACTGTACAATATGGATGAAATTAAAGACTAAAGCCAGGTGAAATTTTTTTGACTGCAGGTTTTGGGGTGGTTTTTTTTTTTTGGCAGAAAATGCACATTCAGGTTGACCAAAATACTGTATGAATTTGTGTCAAATTCACTGAATGGTTTTGGTTTAAAAAAAAACAACCGTAAGGAAAAAAAAAGTTTCATTTTTAATGACTTTTTGTATTGAAATTTCCTTCAATTTCATCAAGAAAATATTTAAAAGCATTATAAAAAGCTTGAAATCTAAATGACTTATATTTGCCAAAAATTTTGAAAAATTTCATTTTGGGTCAACTTGAAACAAATTTTTTTAATTTGAATTTTTTGGAATTGCCAGCAAACAAAAAAAAAATCATGTATTTGCACAGCTCTGTTAGGAAATTGATCCCACACAGCATACATGTGGAGGACTGTTCATTAAATACCATTCTCTATTAGCATTTGTTCTACTGCTCTGTTATGTGTCCCCACTCTGGGAACGTCTTCACTACCCGCCATATCGGCGGGTAGCAATCGATTTATCCGGGATCGATATATCACGTCTAGTTAAGACGCGATATATCGATCCCCGAACGTGCTCACCATCGACTCCGGAACTCCACCAGAGCGAGCGGCGGTAGCGCAGTCGACAGGGGAGCTGCGGCCATCGATCCCGCGCCATGTGGACCGCAGGTAATTCAAGCCAAGATACTTTGACTTCAGCTACGCTATTCGCGTAGCTGAAGTTGCGTATCTTGGATCAATCCCTCCCCCTAGTGTAGACCAGACCTGTTTCTGCAGATTAAACATTACTTTCACTCTCACTTGACCAAAATAGCTACCTGACAGGAGGGTATGTTTTACCACCTTTTTTCCCCATACAATTCTTCTACCACAACAAGGAATAATGTACCTGTTTTGAAGGCAGTTTGAACTATTAGAAAATGCTCTCCCACTCTCAAAACCTGATATGCCATAGATTAGAACAAGCTGCACAAGTCCGGCAATAAACCCCCTCTTGCAATGGCTTATGACTTCTGAAACTCTCCATATTTCTAGTTTAAACTAAATTGTTAATTATTTTGGAAAGTTTAAATAAAATTGATTCTGCCATCTTTTAGTTACATGAGCAGGAAAAGAGAGAATTTTTTTACATTCATGTGAAGTTTTAATGTTCACCCATGTCTAAGCTATCTGCTTGGGGGAATAAAGCATGGCAAAGACAATAAAATATACAATATACAAGCGTATTTGTTATATCACATACTTCAAATCAGATTTAACAGATTTTAACTAAAACTTGAAAAAAATCATTTTCCAGCTTTGATCGAGCATGGAAAATTTCAGCCCCCACAGAATGTTTTATTTGGAAAATGGACAGTTTCAATTGAAGCTGTTTTGCAGTCTTAACAATAGCCAGTGCCTCATGTACTCTGTGACTGTTGGGACCTATATTATGCAAGAAGCTTTGTGGAATTGTCTGTACCAGGACAATGCAGAATTTTGTGATAAATTTACTATGACAGGACAAAATATTTCTAAAACTTCCAGTAGTGTGGGAATCCACCAAGCACTATGGAAGGATAAGCCATTTCCAGAGATGATCAATGGTGGTTCTTAGCATAGTGCTTTGCTTTCCCTGTGGATCTTTGAGATTCCTATATTTGCAGAATGCACCTCTTGCCATTTCCTTAGATCTCAAATCCCTTCCTTTTGGGATGCATGTATGCAGTGCTGCAAGATAAGCCTTGTAGAATTTCAGTAGTAGTTACCTTATTCTTGTAGGTTTTTCTGTAAGAGTGGAGCATCAGGGCCAATATTTGTTTGATTTAAACCTCCTCTTCCTCTCATTAAATTCTTTTCCAATAAAAAGCACAAGGGATGCTGCAGAAGATTTACCTTATTATAAGGAAGGTACATTTTGGGCCCTAAACAAGCTGACAGGGTCTCTTTTTAGTATTTGTTATGAAGTAAACAATGAACATACTAGCTGAGCTGATTTAAAGTTGAAATTCCTAGGATGTTTCCTTGGTTTTAGTAATGTACATTTTAAGTAGCTCCCTTGGAAACTGGGAGATATTCTCACCCTCCCATTTTCTATGCGAAAGCAGGATCTCCCATTCATTCTGTGAAATTCTTTGTATGACTGACAGGATTCTGGTTGAACAAAAACAAAAAACAAAAAAACAGGATCGGGCCCATTAAGGGCCCAATCCTGCTCCCACTCAAGTCAGAGAGTTTTCTCATTGACTTGAGTGGAAGCAGAACTGGCATTAACTGTTATGGAGTATCTGAGCATTCAATGGCGCATGAGTCTGATCTCACTTTTACTGGTGTAAATCAAGAGCAGCTCTCTGGAAGCTGATGGAATTACATGGATGACAAACTGTTGTGAGAGAGAACTCAAGCCCTAAAGGTCTGACCCTGCAGTCTCTACATAGCCTGCCTAGGACGTGCAAGGTCAGGCCATTTGTAGCTTCAGCATCTGAGCAAAGTTTTAGCCATCCAGATCTGCAAATGCTTTTAACCTTTAGGGGTTGTCCGGTTACAAAAACTAAAAGGCCCTACAAACACACGCGCGCGCGCACTCAAAATCAGTCATCTGCAGTTAAGCTACATAATCGAAAGTAAAAACACAAATCAGAAGAAAGTACCCAGAAGTCTGTGAGGAGCCAATCCCAATGACACTTCCCTGATCTTACCTCTGGCTTTCCCCCTGGCTGTGCACTGCTTCCAGGTATTGATCCTGGTCAAACAAAAAACCCTACGAAGACATAGAGAAATACAAAAGTGTCCTGTATTGTCTTAGCATCCTTGTGCAATCTCTTTACTTACTTGCAACTTTGTGCTGATTCGGTGTTCCAAAATACATGTTTTCTCCTTAGTGTCTGTCTGGGAGTTTGGCCACGAGAAGGATAGCTGCTTCAAACACTTTTCTTATATAAAACAAATTCTCTCATTTTTGTGTTTTCAGAGGCTTATATCTGGGAAGAACAAACTTTCAAGATTTTTAAATAGAACACATCTATTATTTTTCTAGGTACTGCCAGGATTCTCTCTTTGTCACATACATCTGCCACAGTAAATATGATTGCTCTTTCTGCATCTTGCTCAGGGGTCTTAAATGGAGCCCTTATTTTGATTCTATATGATCTTTCAAAATACTCTTCTCGGATCTTTAGCTAAATCCAACTGCAATATATTCAGAACCCACTGTTCCAAAAAAAGCAATATGATTGTTTGTTCCAGCTGCTCCAGAGAGTCCAATTATTCTGACATTTTAAATTCTGAATGATTTTCCAAGATTTGCAATCTGTTTAACATTTTATTTTCTTTAATGATGGCTGCATGGAGGCTGTTAGCTTTCTCGTTTCTTTTCACATGCTTTGTTGGCTTTTTCTGCTTCTGTTAGCTTGGCCTCTAAGTTATCAAAGCCACCATCTAAAAACTGTAAGCTATCAAATGTAGTATCTAGCTCTACAGTTGCAGAATGGATGCTACTAAAATGCCCACATATTTCACATGGGATCTCCTTGATGGAGTGTTTTTGCCCTAACACTCCCACTGCAGGGCCTGGTCCATGCAGCACTGTTGACAAAGATGAGAGCTCCATGGTTCTCCTGATTGGCATTGTAACCATAGAATCATCATACTGGGTTGAGTTTTCTTTGGTTTTGTGTAATTTTTCCTTATTTCTGTTTCCTCAAACAAATCTGTCCTCAGTATTGGAGGAATTCAGTTCACAAAAGTGTGTTCCTTCCCTTACACTAAGAAAATTCTGAGGACATGTATCTTCTCTTACCAGCCCCGCCTCCCCCCCGAAAAGAAAACCCTATACAAGTGCCAAAGTGTTATTAATTTACTATGTACCATTAATATACAGTGAATGCAAAACACAAGACAGGAGTTATTCATTATTGCACCATATGTGTGAAATCTGAAGATATGATCTGATTTAGCACTCTCTTAATCCAGTTTCATGCTGGTGTAACTCATAGAATCATAGAATATCAGGGTTGGAAGGGACCTCAGGAGGTCATCTAGTCCAACCCCTGCTCAAAGCAGAACCAATTCCCAACTAAATCATCCTATACAAGTGGAGTTATATCACTGCTCAAGTGGAGGAGGGCAGTGGTGAATAAGACCCATAATCCAAAGTTGGTATTTATACATCTATTGTGAATGGCATGATATAAAAAATATTTGTTGTACTTACTTTTGACAGGTTGGATTTTTGGTCTTTTTAAGGCTCCTTGTTTTTCATCTGTGTGGTCACCTGAAGACTTCTGGAGAACATACATATAGGCTTCATACAGATTTAAAAGGTAGAACATTGTATATTTGCTATATAAACAACATTAAAATGACTTTTAACTACTAAATTGGGAAATGGAAGTGACCTAAGTGACTATCTCACGTTGTGCTGCACCCAAGAGACTACCATTTGATTCTTAGGAATACTGTCCACCTGAATTGAGAGTTTCATATGCATCAGTAAGCATGCAAAGAAGTCAACATTTAGCCTCATTAAATGAGGTAAAATAGAAAAGGTGAGGTCTGTAGGTGAAGAAGGAAGAAAAATCAGAGCAACTCTGCATCACTGTGTAATTAGTCAATTTAGTACATATGCCAAAAATGTACAGTACATTGTGATTTTAAGACTATTGACTGATCTCAAATAAATACTTGCTTATAAGCAGGAATGCTGAGTATTTTTAAAACATACATGAATCAAATCAATATCTTTTAAAGCCTATTTGGAATGTGATTAATATTAATTATCTGTAAAGCCCTTACTAAAAAGCAATCTTATATAGCACCATATGTTTTAGGTGATAACAGGTGAGGTCACTGCTATAAATAGATATAGATATATAAAGTGATATTGCAAAAGCCTTAAGTTTCCCTCAGGTACGGTGCTAACATACAGCCCAATCCTGCAGGGTGCTGAGTGCCTGCAACTCACACAGATTGACAGTGGAAAGGGCGAGTGCTCATAGGACTGGGCTCTTGTCACTTATTTGTTATGCTGACATTGCTGATAAATTTAATCTAATGCCAGGTATTCATATTCTATTTCAGACTTTTCAGCATGCATGCACACTGTATGCAGTGAATCAGTAGGCTGCTGCTGTAGTAAGACTGCAGAGGTATTGCAGTCTTGCTACTATCAATTGGTTGTCATGGCCACAAGCAATACACAAAATGAAGAACAAAGAATCAGATGATTTAAAAAAAATGATTACCCACTTTTTTCCTGACAGCTTTTATTTTACAAGCTTTGTCCACACCAGTCATTTATAGAAAACACATAAATATAATAGACACTCTCACAACAGAACTTCCTGTATCTGCCAGTTCTTAAAATGTAATGCAGTAAGCAATATTTTGGCTTACAGGCAGTCAAATCTGCATTCACCCAACCACTGGGCTGATGGTTATACGTCCTTTCAAAACCCCTTTTATTTAATGCAACTGAATTCAGATGGCTCGATACATTACTCCATCTCTTCAGTGCTAAGTGTTGTTATTGAGAGGAATCAAATCCAATTTGCAGTACAGATGTCAGCATGTGAATGCTAATCATGGAGCTTCAGATCTTATCAAAGGATATACATAGTTTTGTTTTGTTTTTTTTTAAAAAAAAGCTCCATTTTAGTTTACAAAAGTTGAGTCTGGTTTCCATGCAGAGTTAGCCAAAAATAAATGCAGTCACTGAATGACTGGCATGAAGAGAGTTTACATTGTGATTCATTGTTAGCTGAGAGCCTCCTCACCTTGTTCAGAGTTAGCCTTAGTTAATTAGGAATTCAGTCATCATGGGAGACTTCAACTATATGTAGCTCATGGGTTACATAAGCTATTATCTATGAATCATACTTGTAGTATTATGTTCTACCACAAGGGGTCACACAACATTTATAAATCTACTCTGTGGAAAATTTGCTAATGATTCCATCAGCAAAGTAGTGAAGTTAAATAGCACATAATAAATAAAAGGCAAACAGAATAAATTATAAAACAACAAGAAGACAATTTTCACAAAATTATTTTTCATGCCATAGCACTTTCAGCTTGTGAGGTCTGCTACCATCCATATCCAAACATCCTCTCGGCTGTGCAATTTATGCTGAAGGCTGGAGAAACCATATGTGGTGCTGTGGTATTTTCTGATGTAAGCTTGGAAGAAAGACAGAAGCAGAGTCCTCTTGGCATGGTGGGTAACATAAATCAGATGATATATGATGCATCAAAAAGGATTACTGTGATCAAATAAGCATGCTTGGTAATTCAGTGAAAATAATTAAAGCTGAGCTGAGCTAGACAAACTACCTGTAGTCCAGGGACAGGATAAACAGAATAGACAGATCTGTAGTGATCGCCGCCTGGATTTGTGAAACATATCATTTCATGAATACACTATCCATGTTTCTTTGATGCAATGCAATTAATTATCAATGTGATACTATAGTGACCCAATGCATATTAGTAGCTAGGATGGGGTCAGTATCCCTTTTAAGATTCTGTTCTCATGACAACATTTACTCCCACTCTATGGCATCTGCTTCCTTCAAAGTGTGTGTGGAAATGGACAGGGATGGGTGGGTGTGGGGGAGTTCATGCACAGCCCTTCTGCAGCAACAGAGCACTTTCCTGAACCTTGCTGCCATGGGAGACAGGGGAAGCACAGACCTGGAAAGCAGCATAGAGTAGCTGGCTTTTTGAGGGCTGCCCTGAGGCATGCAGATTTCCCTGTAGATATTGGGGGTGCCTGCACAGTTGAATGGCCGTGTCCCTTGCTCTCTTTGTGCAGCCCCAGATCCCTCCCCCTGGAGATGATGCATCAAATGCTGTGTGCAGTGGACCAAAGAGAATTTTTCTGAGTAAGTTTTCTCCTCTGGCTGCCTTTTCCGTGCTAGGGAATGATAGGACCCATAATGATGTGGTGCACAATAGCCTATCACTTATATGATTAAAAACTGCCTAATTATGTGTCTAGCTCGCAGGCTGTAATGACATCAAAAGGGCTGCTACAGTCTCTCTCGGGTAAACAATATTTCTTGCCCTTTTCTCTTTACCTAATTATGTATTTACGTGAGGAAGTGTAAGGCTGTGTGAGCACTGACTGACGTTGTTTTTGTTTGTCTTTTCCTAATCTAAGTAAATATAAATAATATTTATAATACTAATAATTCTTAGCTCTTAAATACCAGTTTTCATCCAAGGATGTCAAAGTGCTTTACAAAGAAGGGCATGTATTATCTCAATTCACAGTGAGAGAAACTAAGGCCTTGTCTAGACTACAAACTTTTGTCGACAAAACACTGGAGGTGTACACACTGAAATGCCTCTCCCACCGATGTAACTCCCCTGCTATGCTGACGTAATAAAACCACCGTGACAAGCTGCATAGAACGTTTTATGGTGTAATTAGAGCGACGGTGCGTCAGTGTAGACAATTAGTGAAAGACTGAGGCCAGATAGCCAGGAAAGGACATGGGCAGGAGCAGATGATAAAGCTCCTGGAGGACTAGACAGAGGTGTTGAAGTCCCTCATTAGCCTGCAATCAGTGCAAATCTGTGCCCAACTCCCGCTCCAGCCACTACAGAACTCTGGTCTATGCCCTCCTCAAACTCCCCCACTGCATTCATCATGTATTTCCGGTCCCGCACAGTACTCCGTGCACTCCAAGCCTGAGGACTGGTTTTGCAGTGAAAATTGGAATTACACCCAGCTGTGAGAGCTCTAACCATGAGACTGTTCATTTTCATGTTCCCTGTTTGTCCAAAGGTTTGTGTTTTATCCCATTAAAACTTAAGTCTTTGAAATAAAATGGTTCTTCACTTGTGACATACATACATCGCTCAGTGCTAACATTGAAACAGTGGCATTTATTCCTTGCAATTAATGCTCAAGAAGCAAGCACTACAGCAGTAATTCATGGCGGCAAGTAAACATTGCCTGGCCGAATTCATCACATACAGACACATTACTGGGAATCATTGTCAAAATGCTCCTTCAAAGCCTCCCTGATTCCAATAGCTTGCTGCTGCGCCCCTCTAATTGCCCTTGTATCTAGCTGCTCAAAATCAGCAGCCAGCCGATCAGCCTCAGCAGCGCACCTTTGGGGAAACTTTCCCCCCTTTGATTCGCAAATATTATGGTGAGTACAACAGGCCACAATGATCATCAGAATATTTCTTCATTGATGTTTAACCAGACAAAAAGACAGCGCCAGCGACCTTTAAATCAGCCAAAGGCAAATTCAGCGGTCATTTGGCACCTGCTGAACCTGTTGTTGAAGCACTCCTTGCTGCTGTCTAGGTTCCTGATCTAAGGCTTCATAAGCCATGGGAACTAGGGGTATGTGGGGTCTCCAAGGATCACTAGGGGCACTTGCACACCCTCATTTGAAATCTTCTGGTCTGGAAAGAAAGTCCCAGCATGCAGTTTTCTATACAGTCCAGTGTTCCGAAAGATGCATGCATCATGCACATTCCCTGACGATCCCACGTTGATGTCAGTGAAACAGCCCCAGTGATCCACCAGTCTGCAAGACTGTGATGGGGTGGACTGGGTCTGGAGGCCGTCTGCTAGAGGCCTTGTAGCCCTGCCACACCCCACCCCAGAAAAGGGCAGTAGAGAGGTCCTCCAAGCTGCCTAGAGTGGCTGTATGGGAAGCAGCTAATCAGGGCCAAGTAAGCTAGTATAAGAAGAACTGCAGGGCCAGAGTGAGATCAATTCCTTTCTGGAACATTGTGGCTGGCTGCTGCTGAGTTTTTGTCTGCTACTGAGCCATGAAAACAGTACATGTTCTGGGAAGTGATTTGAGTCACTCTCTTAAAAGAGCAATGGGGAGGTATCTTAAATGGGAAAAATATTTATTAAACTGTTTAAAAGCACCTACTCAAGGTTGTAGGCACTTGTACATACATTTCTTAAGGCAGAAGGATGGTCTTATGGTTAAGGCACTTGACCACTGGGACTCAGGAAGTTAAGGTTCAGTAGACACAGACTGTAAAATGGGAATAACAATACTTCCCTACCTCCCACAGATATTGTGAGGGCAAATTAATTAATGTTTGTGATGTTCTGTGACACTATTATGATGGGGCTCATATCATTACATAGAGCGGAAGAAAAACATAAATGGACAAATAACCATATTAGAACATTTAACCATCCTTCTCAAAGTTGACTTCATCTCTCAAAATATAAATGGTCCCTGTCACTCAATCATGAAGAAACCCTATCAAACCACCAATGACCATCTCACCCCACTCCCTCAGAAAAGCTTGGGGGGAAGAGGGTGGGGAGATGAGCGTTGCAGCATACTGTGACAGTCAATAAATCTGGGCTGTCTCACACCAAGGGGGAAAGAAGGATTAAAAAAAAAAAAAACACCCGGGGAAGAGGAGGTTTGTAGGAGCTGTTAAGAGTGAGCAGATGAGACAGCTGGGATGTGGGAGTGAATGGCAGATCCTATAAGCCTTATGTTGGGAGATGCCTGTAAAAGGAGATCTTTAATAGCTCATTGTGGAGAACTTTAAAGACCAATAGGGCCAAGTTAAAGTCAATCGTCTGCTTAATAGATATCCATTATAAAGAACAAAAGGCAGCTGTAGTATGATTGTTACAGCTTGAAGCCTTGAGCAAATGTTCTGCTGAGTTTTGAACAATCTGCAAGCAATGGGAATGCACTGGTGGAAGCCTTTGTAGAAAGGAAAATTAAGGCTTATAATCATAGAGGAGTGTGGGGTTTGACACTTAAGGAAGGTCATCTTGTTATAAATAGAGTTATAGCATATGCAACCTGCGCAACTGGAGAAAAAACACAGGTATGATCTTGTGCTGCATCTCTGGGAAGTGCGGTACAAAACTCTCAGCCCAAGAGGGGTGAAGGTGCATCGACTAAGAGGGTTTAAGACACCTTTTTACCCTTCTGCTTCTAGGTTGCTTCAGGGGCCAAAATGGGATGTAATTTAGGTAGCCCTTAGGTGCCACCTATGTTACAACAGCTCATGCCAAGCTGTGTATGGGCAGCAGCACCCTGTGGAATCATTGTAATGGTGCTGGATCTGGTCTTTTCCTCAGCCCCATATTGGTGCACCCTTATATTGGAACATGCAGAAGAGGCTTTATAGTTTCTGTGCTGGGCGAATTCTTTTGTGGCCAGACCTAGGCTTTTTATTATACATGTATGCTGTTGCAGCTGTAGGATCAGGGAAAAATATTCCTCCCTATTTTGTTACCACATCCAACATATGGAAAGGCTGCAATTGAAAATGATACCACCATTTTAATTAAGGTAATTAACTGACCAAGTTTCCTCAATAAGTGGGAAGACAAAAGGAAAGAGAACCTGTTCATAACAATGACTTTTTCAAGACATTCTTATTGGTAAGTAAGCATGGATCATTAGAGAAAGAAACCAAGGAGAAAGGCTGCTCTGCTGTCAAATCCTTTCCTTCAGTCACAGAAAGTTTGGGGATTTTGAAAGTATATACCCTTGAAAATTTAATATTCTTTGTCTTTGTTGAAGGATGTAGCACTTCATAATAAAATATTTAGCACTTAAAGGGATCACCTCTGAAAACCAGCTGTGCCTAAGGCTTTTGAATGCAGTCAATCCTCATAACATGGTGCTAATAGATTATAAACAATACACACCTAGACTCTTCAACAGCAGATTACAGTAGCTTCTTCCATGTCTGTTTTTATTTTCCTTATTTCAAGGTCTGCTATTCTTTATCATAGCTCTGAATGATTCCTAAATATGTGTAACAGAGCAGCAAGGACTGTAGACTAACTAGTTCAGAACAGACAGCTAAAATGGATTGACAGTGATTCAATTACTATTAATGATACTTAATTTCTATAGCATATTTAAGTGCACTACATAATAAAACTATCCCCCAAGGTTTACTGAATTAAGAAATAGGGTCCCTGCAGCATCCTCCAGCCAGTGAGGATGAATTACATGGGAGCCCTAGGTAATTTGAAAAACCAATTCAGTCCACTTCCTGGTCTCTGAGCTTGCTGAGTCTCTCACATACAGCCATGTAGGAGATTTTCTACAATCCTGGAGCTGTATTAACTAAAGCATTCAATGTGGCCACCAGTGGGGGAATTCAAGGGCTTGAGAAATCAAGAACTGTAGGGCTCAAGGAGCACTCTGCTCATTTGCATGAATTGCCTGCCCACTGGGCAGCTCTGTAACTGTCCAAACTAGGAAGCAGGTATTTTGAGGGGAGAAGCTTGCGCAGACTCACTTTATGATAAGGCCACAAATTATTTTGTTCTGGACCAGGGCTTTATTTATCTCTGGACTATGATTGCACCACTATAGCCATTCTGATGTATTAATACATCTTTAGTTCAAAATTATTTTCATAGTGGAAAAAGGAATGGACACTTAAACAGATATCAAGAATATCCAGAGTTATGATTAATGATGCATTTTGTGAAAGAGTTACTAAACTTCATGCTTCAGGGTTAAGCCAATTTCTAGCTATTAGAGAAAAGGATGGGACATAACATGAGGGGTAGATTACTCCATATCTGCCTACTGCTGGAGTCATATACCTTCCTCTGAAACATCTGGTGCTGGCCACTGTCAGACGATACCTACCTATGGCAGTTCCTGTGTTCCTATAATATACATCGTTTAGCCCACAGGGCAGCTAATCAACAATCTATATGAATTTAGTAATTTCTCAAAAATAGATTTTTTCCCCATCACTAGACCTTAACAGTTTTTAATGGGCTTAGAAGCTTAGCATTTGGTCATGTAAATTTTTCATGCATTGATCATGTTAATTTGATCCAGTTTAATTAG
The DNA here is from genome assembly GCF_013100865.1 of Trachemys scripta elegans. NCBI lineage: Eukaryota > Metazoa > Chordata > Testudines > Emydidae > Trachemys > Trachemys scripta. Next base: position 65,860,475 of record NC_048303.1, on the reverse strand, counting down.
TGAAGTATTACAAATCCTACATCAAGATTCTGACACTCATGTGGAGTCCCTCAAAGTCATGAGGACTCCCCAGTGGCATAGGGCTCTGCATTAGCAGATCCTGAGGTTTGCTGCCTAAAGTCAGTGTTTAAAAAATTATAACCTTTTAAAAACAGAACTTCAACTTGTAAACAAAATAATGTTGGTCCTGATCTTGCAATCTGAGGCTACGTCCTCACTACAGGGGGAGAGGGGTCGATTTAAGATACGCAAATTCGACGTATCGGAGCTGACTTACCCCGCTGTGAGGACGGCGGCAAATCGACCTCCGCGGCTCCCCCGTTGACGGCGCTTACTCCTACCTCCGCTGGTGGAGTACAAGCATCGATTGTCGCCTCCCGACGAGACGCGATAATTCGATCCCCGAGAGATCGATTTCTACCCGCCGATTCAGGCGGGTAGTGTAGACCTGCCCTGATAAATACAAGTAGAGATTGACATTTACCACAGAGTCCTATTGGAGTCAGTGGGACTGTGCTTGAACGTGGGGCTCTGACTACGCAAATCAGATTCCAGAGTTAGGACGTTGGCCACTTAAATGTTTTCCAGGATACCCAAAGTGTTCCAGTCCACATTATTGATGAATAACCTGTGTTATTTAACCTCACAGACAAACTACAGCAATTCTACTTTTTGTTAATAGTCCCAGAAGGCTGAAGCTTTGTTTTCATAAAGCTAATCTCAGTCTGAAGTGAAATCTTAATAAAACTGGTTTATACTGTTAATGCTGGCTCAAACGCAAGCTTAAATGTAACAGCATAGGCAGGGCCACTAATTTTAATTACTTCAGAAGCGACAACTTTGGGTAGTGAGCACTTCATAATACATAAAAGCCCCAGAGAAACAATAATAGCACATCTTCTGTTGACTGGATTCTGAGATTTTTTTGGTCCCATTGTGCGGAATATATTAGAGGCATTTGTAGCATTGTATTTTGTATGAAACTAGAATGCTGAACAAGTGTTGTGCTGAGTAAAATTCTAAGACAAGTCTGAGTAGAAAACCAAAGACTAACTTTTCATTCAAGAGATCTTATCTATGAAATTCACTTAATTTTTTTCTTAGTCCTTCTTGGATTCTGACCCATCAGTTCAATTAAAGCTTGAACAAAAAGAAAATACGATTCAGAACTTTCTTTGGCATAGTCTTGTTGTTTGGGTTTGTGTACACAACAACTCTTCTCGACTAGATGAAGTGCTTCAACATCTTCTGTTCTATAAGGAAGAGCTCCACCAGAAAAACTGGTAAGGATAACTCTATAAATATAAGATAGTTCTTATGGAACCAATCTTTGTGCTTAAATGTTAATCACACCTAAATTGCCTATGAAAAAGATTTATAATCTCAGTGCCAAAAGCAGAAGCAATTTATGTACTTTGCATTACTTCATTTTATCAATAAATTGTTCCTACCTTTTTCGCTAGAAGCACATACAGATATTGTATTAGTTTGTCTTTATTAAATTAGTTATTGATAGGAACTTCATTCCAGCATTTTAAGTTGCCTTAATTTTCCAAGTAGTTAAACAGCTGAAATGAAGTGTGCTATCCTTCAGGGAAATATATCAAGCTTCGATTTTTGGGTTTTTTGTTTTTTTATTTTTTTATTCCTTACTTGTGAAGTGTGACCAAAACTAATTTTGAATGATTAAAATTAATTTTGCGTGGGAATGATTTCCTGAATGATTCTGTTAATTTAAGCATCAACAGGCAAAGTCAAGCTTTAAATCTGGGCTGTGTTTAGCAGAACTACAGTATTAAATGAACAGGAGTACTTGTGGCACCTTAGAGACTAACAAATTTATTAGAGCATAAGCTTTCGTGGACTACAGCCCACTTCTTCGGATGTATTAAATGAGTGTGTTGTTTTATTTTTATTTTTTAAGAAAATTTTTGAAAAAAAGAAGCATCTGCAAAAGTGATGCAAGGTATATGCTCATTCATAACCAAAAAAATCTAGTCTAAAACATAATAGGAGATTGCTCTGGGAACCAGATGTAAACTTCCCTAGAGATTAGGGATGTTCTGTCCCAGGGTATTGGTTTAGCTGCATAAACTCCAGTGAAATGGGACAGTGAATATAACAGACTCTCAACAAGCATGATTTTTCCCTTTGTTTTGTTCATGAGCCTTAGTACATAACTATAATGGAAGAAGCAGAAGAAAGGGTTACCTAAACATAGAGTCTGTCATAGAGTCTGACAGAGGAAGGCTAACTCAGGCTGTAACCCAGCCTCCTGACAACAGGATGTGAAGCTCTGCGTCCTCAGAGCAAGGTGGGGACTGCAGGGGGCCCCTTGTCCTCCTCTTCTCCTTCCGCCAGCTTACAAGTTAGCAATTTTTATAGTTTCTCTCATTCTCTCCAAGTGCTTGATTGGATCGTCAGTTTCCAGACTACATTACTCCATTATAGAAAGGAACCAAACAGCAAGTGGGTGGGTTTGCCGATATAGGGTTTGGGCTTGAGCCTATCTCTACACAATAGTCAGACGCTGTATATAATGTAATTATGCTGCTGAGCAAATGGTCACACAATTTACCTTTTCACCAACATGACACACAAATCTCTGCACAATATAAGACCACAAAAATTATCCTGCCACTTCTAGCGCCTCATCTTGCCCACCCATCCTTTGTCATTAATTTCCATAGCTGTGTTACTTTGTTTGTCAGTGGCTTTGTACACTGTTGTCCTTAAAAGGACAGAGTGGGAAGAAGAGAGAAAAATCTGTCCAATACAGAGGGCAGCACTAAGACTGAAAAAGGCCTTCACAGTTACCCTTTTCTCAGATGTAGTTGGAAGTAAGAACTGAAGGTGCCAACCAGAGCACCTAAGCCACAGAGGAAGGCAGCTGACAGGCAGCTCTTTATCGTATAGAAGTGGAGCTGAAGATACCTAAATGGCAGCCACTTCTTCTTGCAAGCCTCCTCCATCTTCCTCAAGACAGTTCTTCAGAGTCTCCCTGTTCTTGGGGACCACTAAGCCCTGCAGGAATGGGACTTCTTTTCTGCAATGCAAGGCAATGACATTCATTTTTATTTTTATTTGGGATGACTTTTTTTTTTTTAAGTATTTCAGTAAAACCACAGATTACCAAATGATTTAGTAATCAGTTAAAATCTCCTTATTTCTAGCTGGTCACCAGATTCAGTGCAACTCTGCCGTATAGATCACGTGGCCTGACTGCACAACTTCAGTCCAATATGCTACTTAGTAGAAAGACCCTTGATAAGGGGTACTGATAACACTGGGAAGACTCAGAGAAAAGTTGGGCTAGATCTTTGGCCCAGCCCAAGTCCCTTTTGTGTTGCTCCAGCTATCATGGGCCAACAAAACAGTCCTCAGAAACTGTTCCTGCCAGTGTAGGTTAGATGGAGCTCTGTGTTGCTCTAACCTTCATGAAGACCGAACCAGCCCCTGGCTGCCCCCAGGATTGCGTTATGGGGTGGAAAAGTGGTGTAAACACCTTTTATACCCTACCCACTCCAGTTGCACAGAGCTCTCTATGTTTAGAGCATCTTGTTTCTATGGACCTTTTTGGTTCTTTTTATTGCTAATCCTGGCAGATACAATGCAATATAATAGATTAACACAATGTAATACATGCCAGTGAAGTGCGTAAGAATCACCTAGAAACAGTAATTTCCAAAGATGTGTAGCATCAGCATAAAAGTATCAGTGTATAGCATTGAAGAACTACAAAGTACTTGTGTTATAAATTACTCCTTTTAAAGCCAATAATAAATACAGGCCAAATTCATAGTTTCTAAAATTGAATCTATTAGCCATTTAATCAGTCTCTGTACATAACCTCTGACGGGTGAATTTCACCCTTAAGAGACTTCAGTGCCATTTTTTTCTGTTATTTATTATTTGTTTATGATAGTGCCCTATACATGTGAGGGCTAGGCACTGTCTAGATTTTCAAGGAAGAGGAGTCCATACTCTGAGACTCATGGTCTAGGGACAGATTAGGGTTATAGATTCCAAGGCTGGAAAGGACCATCGTGATCATCTAGTCTGACCTCCTGTATAACACAGGCCATAGAACTTCCCCAAAATAATTCCTAGAGCATATTTTTTAGAAAAGCATCCAATCTTGATTTTAAAATTGTGAGTGAAGGAGAATCCACTATTACCAGTGGTCAGTTGTTCCAGTGATAATTACACCTTATTTCTAATCTGAATTTGTCTACTTTCAACTTTTTTAATATTAGTCAGCCAGTTCCACTAGCGGTAGCAATAAAATAGAATGAGTTTTCGTTGAACAAGTGAAAAAAATTGCTTCACAAATATAACGATTTCACTCTCTGCTTTTGGCTGTTTTTTTTCATTTTTGGTTTTATTATCTTTTAGTAAGCACTAGTTCCTTAAGGAGAGTGGTTGAGCCTGAGTTGTTGCTTTTTTGTCTGTGAAGTACAATAGCTTAAATTCACTTTACCACAGCAGTAGCTGTAAAGTTTGTGTTAAATGTGAGTGTTACTCTAACCTCAACAGCTCTCCAGTGTTATTTACTGTTCAAAGATTTTGGTCTTAAATCTTTAAGAATTACTGTAAATTAATTCTGCTCTGCAAACACTTAAAATTCTGAAACAATCCAAGGAGCAAGGATTCTCAATCACTTTCAAAGTGAAGACCGCTTCTTAAGAAAGTGATCATGTTGTTGAGTACATTCCTTCCCAGTCATGATCCTGTATCATCTCTACAGCATCTACAGGACTTGGTGAATTTGTACATGTATTTAATAGTTTTAAGATAAAATATGTTTCTTTTTCCAAAGCATGTCTCTAATCTCTAATGTCTCTGCACACTGCCTCTGCCCAGAGCGCTGGCTTCGCAGCTCCCATTGGCCAGGAACTGCAGTCAATGGGAGCTGTGGGGGCAGTGCCTGCAGGTGGAGGCAGCGCACAGAGCTGCCTGGCCCACCTGCCTAGGAGCTGAGCAAGGGGGATGTTGCCGCTTCCGGGGAGCCCCCCAGGTAAGCACCGCCCAGAGTCTGCCTCACCCCATCCGGTGCCGCAGACCCCTGCCCCCTCCCACACCCAAACACTGCTGCTGCTGGGCCGGGGGGAGGCGGGGGCACGGTGGCCCGAGTCTGTTGCAGCAGCGGCCAGTGCAACTGGCACAATGGCTGCCTGAGCTGCTCCTGAGCCAGGTGCACCGGCCGCTGCAGAAGTCACAGAATCCGTGACTTCCATGACCTCTGTGACAAATTCTCAGGCTTGATGAGGGGTCTAAAATGATTGTTACCACTCAAGAAAGAGATCTTTGAGTCGCTGTGGATAATTCTCTGAAAACATCCACTCAATATGCAGCAGCAGTCAAAAAAGCTAACAATGTTGGAAATCATTAATAAAGGGATAGATAATAAGACAGAAAATATCCTATTGCCTCTATATAAATCCATAGTATGCCCACACCTTGAATACTGTGTGCAGGTCTGGTTGTCCATCTCAAAAGAGATACATTAGAATTGGAAAATGTACCGAAAAGGGCAACAAAAATTATTAGGCGAATGGAACAGCTTCCATATGAAGAGAGATTAATAGGATTGGGACTTTTCAGCTTGAAATTGAGACAACTCGGGGAGGATATGATAGAAGTCTATAAAATCGTGACAGCTGTAGAGAAAGTAAATAAGGAAGTGTTGTTTACTCCTTCTCATAACACAAGAACTAGGGGTCAGCAAATGAAATTAATAGGCAGCAGATTTAAAACAAACAAAAGGAAGTATTTCTTCATGCAATGCACAACCTGTGGAACTCTTTACCAGAGGATGTTGTGAAGGCCAAGACTATAACAGCGTTCAAAAAATAATTTGATAACTTAATGGAGGATAAGTTCATCAATGGCTATTAGCCAGGATGGGCAGGGATGCAAAACCATGCTCGGAAGTGTCTCTAGCCTCTGTTTGCCAGAAGCTGGGAATGGGTGACGGGATGGATCACTTGATGATTACCTGTTCTGGTCATTCCCTCTGAAGTACCTGGCCTTGGCCACTGTTGGAAGACAGGATACTGGGCTAGATGGAACATTGATCCCAGTATGGCCATTCTTATGCTCTTAAATTGAGAGGATAGCATTCTCTAGGGGTATCCCAGGATCCTTTGCTTCATCTCTGAGCGGCATGCATCCTGTTATTGTTTTTGCTGTGAATTATGGGAAGCTACATGGGTTTACATTTTAAAAAATCCCATAAATCCACTGTCTCCACCCCATGCTTCTTGTTTGTACTGCTTCACACCATTTTCGAATTGCTGTGGGCCAGCATGATCCCAACAATGTTCTGTGCTACTATGGTGACAACCGTGACTATGCCCAGGCTGCTTGGGCTGTATTACAGGACTCGGGGTTGGACAGATTCAGCACTGGACTTTGCCTGTTGCACCACTGAGCAGATGATGCTGAAGCAGGAAAATATTCTATGGCAGCAGCAGCTCCTCCAGCAGCAGGAAGATACTCTGCAGCAGTGGCAGTAGGCTGAGGCAGAAGACCAGAAGACAGAAGACTGTATACAGCATACAGTGCCATTTATGGTCATGGGAAATTAGGTTGGAATGGTGGGAGAGGATCGGTCTGCAGGACTGGGACGAGCAGTAGTAGCAAGAGAATTTCAGGATAGGGAAGACTACCTTCGAGAGTTGTGCAGAACTGTTCCTGGAGCTTCAGTGGCAGCATACCAACATGCAGTGCCCCATACTCATGGAGAAATGGGTCACCATTGGCATCTGGGAAGCTGGCCATTCCAGAATGTTATTGGTCTGCATCCAACCAGTTGAGCATGAGGAGACCAACTGTTGAGGCCATTCTCATGCAGGTCTGCTATGCCATTGGTGAAGTGCTGTGTAATCAGGTCATGAAGCTGTGTAATGCTCAGAAGATTGATGGCTTTGCATGCATGGGGTCCCAAACTGTATAGGTGCTCCCTCCATCCCCTGCCAGAGCACAGAATTTATAAACAGATGTATTTCTCCATGGTGCTTCAAAGACTGGTGGACCACTGCAACAGGTTTACAGGCATAAATGCAGAGTGATCTGGGATGATCCATGATGCTAGGATCTTTTGGAACTCAGTAGTATTTAAATTAATGGAGAGAGGCTCCCAGGACCACTCTGAACATTGATGATGTGGAAGTTGGTTTGGTTATTCTGGGAGACCTGGCTTATCCCTGATGCTCTGGCTAATGAAGCTATATAGAGGCTGCTTGGACAGAAGGAAAGAATATTTTAACTATTGTCTCAGTAGTTGCAGAATGGTAGTCAAGTGTGCATTTGGCTGTTAAAAGGCAGATGGGACTGTTTATGGAATAGGTTTGAAGCAGCAGAATTTTTTTCCCCAACCATTGTAACTGCAGGTTGTGTTTTGCACAATATTTGTGAGAGTAAAGAGGAAAGCCTGAAGAGTAGGTAAGAGGCTGAAGAACAGAGACTTGCTCGGAGGTTTGAGCAGCCAGCAAGGTATCCCAAAGAACATAAACAGCTGGGGGAATGCTGGAAGAGATGCCTGTTCGTGTTTTGAGTCCCCTGGCTGAACATGTTAGCCCATGGAGATGGTACTGGGATGCAGACATCGCAAGCACTGGAGTATTTAGTGTTCCTTATGTGCTTTTGTAGAAACCATGCATTATTTCATTGTTAGTTAAATGATTTTCTGTGTAACTGCAATGATGACTCATAATGGATGGTCGGTGAAGAGTTTTTATTACAAAACAATAAAAAAATCAATAATAAAGTTTTAATGAAACCAATGGAAAAGTAATATCTTTGTAGTTGGAAATATATTTAACTAACCAATCTATAAAATAACCAGCTATACACAATCCTTTAATGAAAGCAATAGTAAGAACATTTCAAATACATCAAATGGGGGGGGAGGGGCATAAAGTTACAGGCGAGCAAACACTGGGCCTTCGGAACTTCTTGTCTGCATGGGTTCTGGGTTAAGTGCCGCAGCTCAAAATTATCAGTGGTATTGCAGGGCTTGCTGCGGGGATGCAGTGGTTAGGGGTTGCTGCTGGTCCCAGTAGCCAGCATTGTCCAGGGGTTGAAGGACATGGCTGGATTCCAAATTATGGGACTGCAGGGCCTGCTGGCCTAGCTGCAGCATGTTTTGCAGGAAGACGCCTGGCTCAGGATCATATCCATCAGCTGCATCTGCATCTCTGTCTTTTTCCATGCTCTCCTTTGCCATGGTGATGCTGTTGTAAGCCACAACCACTCTTTCCCTGGGCATTGAGACACTGTCCTTGGCCATTGTCATGATCTCCTGGGAGAGGTGCATTTCTTTCTCCCACTGGGTCCTCACCTATTGGCTCTGCCTCTCAGTCAGCCTGGTTTTCCTGTGTGACTCAGCCATGAGTTCTGCAAACATGTTGTGAGTCTTCCTTTTTCTCCATGTCAGGCTGGCCAGTCTGTCAGCAGTAGATAGAGGCCCTGTTCCTGATGGTTTGGCTGTTGCAGGTGCTGTCACTATGGGAGTAGGGGAAAAATAACCCAGTCACTTGTTCATATCCCAGGCAAGTCATGAGAGCTTTTTTAAAAAGTAGGTATACGTGATTTTACCCCCTGAGACTCTTCCCATTCTTTGGCAGAAACTCATAGATAAGTGGCCTGCATGTACAGAGGGTGCCTGGTTCATTTGGATTTCTGTATATTGTATCTGCTTTCACGCTGGTAGGGATGGGGTGGTCAGAGCTATGTTTCCAAGTTGCTTTTGCAGTTTTGTTTGAGTGCTGGAGACCCTCCTGTGGTGTTGGAGGTATAAAAGGAGATTGGGGAGGGGGTGTTGTTGGGGGCGAGCTAGATAGTAATCCCTTCTACATCCCCTGTAGGCTATCCTCCTGACTTGCAATGATGTTAGGCTGAGGCAGGTGACAAGGAGGTTGAGAATGGCCTTTTTCAAAAAGGCAAAGGGTGGACCAGTGAGAGAGGCTGTAAAGCTATTCACCAGGATAGTTCCCTAGAAGTGCTGCAGGATTGGAAGGGGCTTGCAAGCTATATCGGGACCATGGGCATGCAACTATTCTCTATAATATGGGAAACAAAACCGAGGCATTTCACAGTCTTAATTTCTGCTGCATCTCCCTGGTAGACAGAGAAAAGAAGAGAGGGTTCTGGCATGATTTTATAGGGTATTTGTACCTCAGCGGGGAGCAGTATTGTTTGTGCCTTGACCAGGCATCCAATGTTCATTTGTGTCTACTGTAAACGACAAGAACTAAGCAAATTTCTCTTCCTGTAAGCAGGGTCTCAATACACTGTTGAATTCTGCACTAATGAATGCTTTCATTATTTGAATCTGCCGCAAGAGGGTGGGTGGAGAGGGGGAGGAATTCATACTGTGACTGTACTCTGCTGGCAAGTGCCATTTTGAAACAGCAAAAGACAGGGAATGGAGGCTCTTAGCTCACAGCTGCCAACAATAATATTAAAATGGTGAAGATAGGTACTTACATGCCAAAGTTCCCTTCCGAGGAATCTGACTCTTTTGGTCCCGGCCTCAGCCAATGCAGGAAAGGAATCAGAGTCCATTGCAGCAGGGCAGGACTGGGTTTAGTTTTCCAGCTGGCTGTTGTCAGGGTGCTGAGTAGGCAGGCTACTCATCTGGTCTTAAACTGGACAGTCCTGCTTTCCTAGGGTTTCTAGTACTCATCCAGTACTGAGACAAAACCAGATGTGGTTTAATCTGATATTGGACAGGGGATGCCATTTTGAAGAACATACAAGGTCACTTCCACCCACTCAGCCCATATCCCAAATGTCACCCACTCATGGCAGGTAATAGCCTTGACTGATGGGTAATAGCACAGAAGCTGGCCAAGGAGAACATTCAAGGTCACCAAAGAAGGTATCTGGGACAATGGGGTCTTTCGAACACTGGGTGGAGAAAGAACACTGACCAACGAAAATAGGGAGGGAGTGGTGCTTTGCAGGAGCCCTGGCCAATGAGTGTGAGGCAGGGTAGAACTCTGGGGTATGTCCAATAGTGTGTTTTGGGGTCTGTACCCAGTGACAGCAGTGGCCAGTAGATGACGGGTGTGCGGTGGCTACATAGCAAGCAGCTTGGCTTACAGTACCGGGAGCTGTTGGCTAGAGGTGGCGAGAGACTCGGATCAGGGATATGGAGGAATACACTCTTAAAAATGGTGTCACCTGTGCAGCATGACCTTGCACACACCATATGTGTAAGGTCAGACACAAGGGAGGTGAGGTCACATCAGTGAGGGTGGAACATAGTGTCTCTGGAAGTACCAGAACATCCAGTATTCCAGGAATGAGTGAGTGACCACCCTAGTCGTGAGTCCCAAAAAGATCCTATCTCTCGGTGGGGCAGCTTTTCTCCAGCATCTTTTCAGTCATCCCCCGATGGGTCGAACCGGTCAGCCTCATTGGGGTGAGGGGAAAGTGCGGGCAGCAAGCTCCTAATAATGCCTGGGATGGGTCGTACTGTAATTGTGTAAAATCCTGTCCAGTGCATCAAAAAAAATCTTCCTTTGGGTTCTCTTTTTATCTCATTTCAATGCACTTTCTCCTGAGCTGCTTGTTCTTTATTCGAAACTGGTCAGCAACCTGGTCATGACCCCTTGCAGACATATGCTTTGCACTGTCCACAGAATGGTTCTTTAGTCCTGTGGCTGGCCACAAGAGCTTCCTGAACCAATGCTTCTCCTAGATAACAATGAGATCCGGGGTCTCAGCATGGCTCCCCACAGCTGCAGGTGGCATGTTGTGGGCCTTCTGGACTGCAATCCCAGTTGTATTGCCAGAAAGATACGCTTGGATCCAGGAGCAAATGGGCAAAATCTGGCTCTGTGCCATGTTTTAAAGGGGGAAAGGGCATCCTGGGAACTTGATCAGTGCAGTAAGAAGACAGGTCACTAACGGTCAACCTGCAAAGCCGTTGGAAGCATGCAAAAAGTGGTACACAACAACTGCATGCACATGAACAAAAGACTGAACTAATACAATTAGAATCAAACCTAGTCCACTTTGCAAGAGTTCCCAATAAATGCAGAGGTCGTGCACAGTGATGAGTTGTGTCATTTGTATACGTGTGTTCTCAAACTGGATTAACTCATTTGATCTGGTGTAAATCCCCTATGTAGACCAAGATGTGGACAGTAATTGATCCTGGAATAATTTTAAATTTCTTCTTAAAATCAGTGTCTCTGCTAATACTTTTAAATCCCTTTTTCTTTCCACATATGGAATAGAAACTTCTGGCCTCTTTCTTTGTAAGGTTTCAGAGTAGCAGCCGTGTTAGTCTGTATCCGCAAAAAGAACAGGAGTACTTGTGGCACCTTAGAGACTAACAAATTTATTTGAGCATAAGCTTTCGTGGGCTACAGCCCACTTCTTCAGATGCATAGAATGGAACATATATTGAGGAGATATATATACACATACAGAGAGCATGAAAAGGTGGGAGTTGTCTTACCGACTCTGAGAGGCCAATTAAGTAAGAGAAAACTTATATATCAAGTGTAAACTCAACTATGGCTCACTTTCCCCCTATTTTACCCCTATCCTGCCAGGAATAAATCCTCTCCCTCCTTGGTATTTATACTTTTCAAACATTTGTAGCCTCTTAATATATTCTCCCCCCACCCCCACACACACACCTCTTTAGCTGTTGCTCAGCCAATCTGTACTGTACTTACATATTTAGGTCTTTTAATCTCTCTCAAAAGTCAATTCCTCAGGGCCCCGATCATTTGTGATTATTTTCTGAAATCCCTCCAGTTTTTCATATCTTTGATAGTGAGTGAGGTGTCCAGAACTGAAGGCAATATTCCATGTGCACTCATATCAGAAACACGTAGACAGGATCTATATAATCTCTGCTCCATAATGTGATGTGACTGTGTATGCACCTCACGTTTTAAATAGCTTTTTTTTTGCTACCATGTTGCATTGCAAACTCATGTTTAATTTGTTATTCACTATCACATTTTGGAAAAGAATAATGCTGAAAGTGACCAAGTTTCTGCCTTGCATTAAATATCTGTGTTTCAGATTATTCTCCCCTCAATATATTTGCTTGAATTTTACAAGGTGAATCATTTGGTTATTTTTCTGACCAAGTTACTAACCTCTCTGCATGCCTTTGTATTTGTGTCCTTACTGATCTTTACTCCTTCTTTTAGATCACTTAATGAAGATACTGAACAAAACTTGATATAAATATTGATTTTTCTGCAGCTCAGCATCTCCCACAATTCTGAAACATATGGACTGTTCCTCTTTCTGCAGCTTTGGGAGGCAGTTCAAAGCTGTAGTACAGCCCATGCTAGCCAGCCACATTCCCTTCTCTGGCCTGCTGCCAGATCTTCTGCCTCCATAGCAGCAAACTGGCAGTTCAGTTCTCTTTGCCAGCTTATTACTTTATCCATATTTTCAGACAGTAGTCAGCAGCCTTTCTCCTCCATCTCCTGGACTGGATATGGAGCAGTCAGGTGGTCTCAGCCAGCCCAGCACTGCAGCCCCTCACCGTCAGACCCTTTTGCTCCTTTTCAGGCATAGCAGAGCTGTCTCACAAGCACCGAGTTAAAACCAAGTGGTGGTGTATCTGTAAGGAAGCTATTGTAAACTCTTCAGAGGGCAAATTGTGCCCTGCCTGTTCTCAGCCAACAGACTCTGGTACTGCTAGGGCACAGGAATGTTGGGTCCACACCTTTGCCCCAAGAAGCTGTGATTCCAAACAGAAAAGTCTGATTTGGAGACGCAGACCAACCAGAGTGAGAACTCGGAGACGCCAATGACAAGGAGGACTTCATCTGACCCAGGACAGAACAAGACCTAAAAGATCCCCCCCTCCCAAATGGGTCATAAATTCATTAAGGAGAGAAATGACACTCACACTCAGCTCCTCTTCTTCCCAAATTGAATCAGGGAACTCTGGCAATGAAACCCTATTCCCCAGGCAGGGGGAGTGCAACTCTGATGGGGAGGACAGTGAGAGAGAGAGATATCCAGAGGGCTGAAGGCACTGTATAAAACAAACTGCAAAAGACCATGCCCTAGAAACAGCTGGGTGGCAACAACTGAAAAGTTGGCCAAAAAAGGCTAAAAAATTCAAAAAGAGCAAAAAAGGGAAATAAAAGGTATATAAAAAGATAGCATATAGCAGGTATTCATCCTCTGCCTCAAACACCTCCTCTTTTACTGAGGAAGGGGACCTCTCAGATTGAGGCTCTGAGCAGAACATGGGGGGGGGAGGGGAAGGTAAAAAGGTTTTGGCCTTCTGAAGCATTTGAAACCATGTGCAAAAAGGTCACATCCACAATCCAGATCCAACCAGAAGATAGGTATCCCTTTAGGCTTGTCTTCTAACTCCTCTTCGGAGACAGCAATCCCACTGCATTCATACTTCAAGGATGTGATCAGAGACGAATGGGAAACCCCTAATAAGGGCAAACACATAAGCAGGTATACACTTAGGTATTACAAAATGCATGAGCCAAAAAAAAATGCCATTAGATATACCAAACATTGGTTCTGCAGTGGCATCTCAGGTAAAATATATAGTAACACCATATGAAGGGGACTGGGGATTTCTTTCCCAAAGATCCAACTGATAGAAAGGTGAAAAACATCCTAAAGAAGGAACTTTGAGTCTTCATTGACCACCCTTGGAGCATCTCTGGCAGCTACATGCTTTGCAAGAGCCACTGTGTCCTGGCTGGATGTCCTTAGTGCTATGAAAGAGACCATCCTGACTTCCAGTCTACTCTTATGAAAATTTCCCTAGCAACAGCTTTTGTGGATGCGTCAATGGATGCAATGAGATTTTCAGCCAGGGACATGGCATCCAGCTCAGCAACTAGATGCCACATCTGGCTCCACAGCTGGAAGATTGACATTCACTCCAAAAAGTCCTGTGCTTATCTAAATTCACAGGCTCTCTTTTCTCTGGGGAAGAACTAGACAAAATAGTGGCATAAAGCTCTGCCAAACCAAAACAATTCCTCCTCTCAGTGATCTAAAGAGGAACTACAAACCTAGCAACAAAGATTGTCAATCCTCCCAAATAAAGATACCAGAGGAAAGGCAGCAGATATATATGGGGAAAACCCTGGAATGGGATTGGGTGGCAAATCCAGAGGTGGTCCACTGCCTCTAAGAGCCCAGTACGACAGCAAACAAACATATCTCCACCCAAACCTGAATCTGCAAGGCAGAATTCTCCACTTCTCAGAATAATGGTTTTGATTGACCACAGAAGTGGGTGAGAGAGGTGGCATGTTGCAGATACTCCTCGAACTAAAGCCCTGCCCTATCCCTTCTTTATCCAGCCCCCCATCTCAAAACAACAGTTCACTACTCGTACCCATCACTCCAATTTGGTTTTTCATCAGCCCCTAGGGTCTTCACCAAGATGCCTGTGGTAATAATAGCCATACCTTAGGTCTCAGGGCACTCATCTGTTCCCTTTCTAGATGACATCTTCCTTAGAGCTCCCACCCAAGCAGTGCCACAGTCTGGATGCTGAATCTGCTTCAAGCATATGGATTTATGATAAACACCAAGAAGAGTTCCTTGATTCCCTCCACAAAGATAGTTTACATGGGAGTGGAAATAGAAACTTATGCTCAAAGGTCTACAAATCACTGGACAAATACCATGAGATCCAGTACCTGATATCCATGTTGCTAAATTATGCAAGGCCGACCATAAAGTCTACAGCTACTGGGCCTCGTGGTTTCATGTTCAGAAATCAATTCATGAACAAGGTCCCATATTACGTGCTTCAGGGCTTTTCTCCTGAAAGTATGGAACTGTTCACCTGGAAGCATGTAAGATGAGATACTGGATCCAAGCCAGGTGCTGAACTCTGTAGTATGATGGACAATCCCACAGAATGTCTGCAAGGGACTTCCCACATGTCTTCCAGATCCGCATATACTCACAACTGATGCCAGCCTGCTGGGATGGTGAGTGCATCTGAGGAACAGGACAGTGTAAGGCACCTGGAATCCCAGAGAAAGGAACAAGAACATCAACCTATTGGAGTGCAGAGCTGTCAAGCTAACTCTACAGAAGTTCCAGAACTACCTAAAGAGGAAACGTTCTCATCCAGCTGAAAAAAAAAACGACCACTGTGGTGTGTATCAACAATAAAGGGGAAACCAGGAGTGTAACTCTGCATGCAAAATTGATGGAGGTAGTGGAATGGGCAGAGAGGACTCGTCTTTCCATAAAAGCAATACACATAAAGGACAGCAGAACTAAAAGGCAGTCCAGCTCAGCAGATGCAGTCAACAGCTCAGAATGGTGCCTGAATCAGAATTTTTTCTCTCTGATTTTGCAGTATTTCAGCAGGGAAGCAGATCCCAACTCCCTGGGGATGGATGCTCTTTTGCACAGATGGCCACAAGACCTGCTATTCACATCCCCACCTTTTCACTTCTAGGAAAGGTGATCCAGAAGATAAAGCAAGAAGCAGCAAAGGTGATAATGCTAGCTCTGCACTGGCCAAGGAGGCCAAAGTTCTCCGATCTGATAGAACTGAAGTTAGAACCACCATTGCAGCTACCAGTGAGACCAGACATCCTTTACCAAAGTTCAATCCTTCATCAAGACCCAGACCATCTACAACTGACAGCCTGGGTTTTGAGAGGGAAGTGTTAGCAGCACTTCCAAAGTGCTTGGAACTCTATTCTTCTCCTCCAGGCAAGCTTCAACACCAAAGCCATCTGGACTAGGTTTAGCTTGTGGTGTTGAACACAACAAAAATCCCAAGGATCCTGGTATCCCAGTTATCCTGGGCTTTCTTCAGGAAGCTGATGAAAAAGGACTTTAGCCCAACACAACAGTGCACCAGGTATCAGTTATAAGTAACGACCTATTCTCAGGATCCTCTGATTCCTTGACAGAGAGCCCTCAATTATCTTGATTTCTCTGAGTAGTGAGACTGGCTAAACTTGCAGTTAGATAACAATGCACCCTTTTGAGCCACTGAAATTAATATCTCTTCTACCTATCCATCAAAACCTGTTTTCTGGTAGCCATCACGTCTGCTAGATTAGTTTCTGAACTAGCAGCTTTATCCATGCAGGGTCCCCACTGTGTGTTCCATTATGACAAGGCCGTGTTAAGAACCCCAGAATCATTCTTATCTAAGGTGAATTTGTCATCCCATGCCTCAAAGGAAATCGTTCTCCTTTCATTCTGTCCAAAGCCATAGCATCCAACAGAAAAGATGTGGCACTCAGGTGTTCAAAGAGCACTAAAGATCTATACGAAGCACACCAAAATCGACAAGAAGATTGGGCTCCTTGTTTGCCTTCTTTCATTCAGAATATCAAGAACTCAAGATATTCAAGCTGTCACTAGCTAGATGGATCGAGCTATGCTTCATAGAGGCATACTAGATGTCAGGTACTCTTGTTCCACATGGAATCAAGGTACACTTCACAAGGTTTATGGCAATTTCTTGGGCAGAAAGAGCTTGTACTTTCCCTGCAGAGAGCTGCAGGGCAACAACATGGTGATCAGTTAACATCTTTATTAGGCATTTTAAAATGGACTTTCTGTTCTCCGTAGAAGCCTTCTTTGTCAGCAAGGCGCTGCAAGCAGTGGTCCTATAATAGCATTGCCATTTTGGGCAATTAACTCAGCGTGGGCTTGTGCCTTGCTAGAAACCTCCCTCCAATTTGATTCATTGTTAGTTAACATTACCCTTTGTTTACCTGTCAGCAAATTATGACAAATCATCATTTTTCTCCCTTCTAGTTAGCCAAATAACTCCTACGTCACTGGTAGGGCCAACATGTTGGCCCTAAGGGTTAGCAGAGGAGTGGACTAGATATCTCATAGAGCTTTGCTAACATTAATTTAAATTACTATGAAAACAGTTTATTTTTTCTATTAAACGAAGTGATATATATCATTATCTAATGCCTTATTCCCTACCATTTGAACAGAAACCTAGTACTTTTAAGATCTAGCAGTGAACTACTTGTTACCAGTACCAAAATGTTCAATCCATGAATGATGTCAAGGTGTAACAGAACTAAGAAATCATTAAAGCATAGAGCTAGTTCATCTGCCTTTACTGTGGATCCAGAAAGAAATGTGATAAGTTTGTGCTTTTCCAGGGCCTGGATATTGTCAGACCTTTACATTAAACTCACTAAATCTCCATAAATCTGTGGTACACTTTCACTTGCTCTCTAGACTTTGATGTTAACTGGCTCCAACAAATGCCTGCATTTATTGACACTAATTGATTCTAGCAAACCAGGACACTAATTGCTTCTGGCTAGCCAATATTTTAAAAATCCATTATTATTTTATTTTGTATTAAAGTTTTTTTTTTGTGTGTCTTGAAATATCTAGGTTGGATTCTGTATTAGGTTTGTTGGTCCTTGGAGAGGCTGCCAAATTAAACTTGTCCTGCTTGAAGGTTTTAATGGATCTAGTGAGAGATTTTATTTCAAGCTCTGTGTCTCTTCAAAAGCAGGTAACAGCAGTACTAATTTAGATGTAGCAAGAAAATGTGTTTGTTGCAAACACTAAATTGGATAGAAACAAAGCATTTATTTGTTTTACTATTTAAAACTGAAGGTCATGCTATTCTTAGTACAGTATTTTGAGATGGGGATAGAATGAGCAGACCAGTTATTTCAATAGTATAAACATCTGGAAGCGTAACTCTCCTATTCTTTAACCACTATGCATGTCTGGTGAATAATTATTTCCTCTGCTATACTACGCACTCACTTCTGGGGCATTAATGTGACTAAATATGACATTAGATTATAGTATACAACTTTACTCCTATTGCATAGTATACAGTTCTTTTGTTAGAACTTGGATTTTGTCACAGACTCTCTAGGTATTTGATGGAAGTTTTATATTTCTACTAACAGAAAGACAACTGCATGAAAAACCTATCATCCTGGCACTGGGAAATAGGCTACATATACACCACTGTGCTCAGAGACATTTGTTTAAGTGGTATTACCTCAGATTTACAAAAGACAGCTTTTCTTGGATTCTGTGATTGTACAAAACCGCCTAAGCATCCAGAAGAATTAAGTGGAGCAAGTTTTTTTGACTTTTTGCACTACAGTCCTTCACATGATCCACATGACTGTAAGTACCAAATAAGAACCCCCACCCCCTCCCCCACACACATACTCCTGCCAATTTTACAAATATGGTAAGCACATGAAAAAAGTTCAGCTACAGAAAACTCAGTTTGATGCCCAGTCTTCACTTCCCTGAATATTTGGGGATAATTTGCTGCTTATTATTTGCCCTATGGTGTTCTACTTAATATAGGTAATATAAGAATCCAGGTGTATTAACTATATTGTATTTACATTGTAATTATTCTGAGTCATGTATTCTTAGATGAATAAGTGGTAGTTACAGGTATCAATGAACAAAAGCAAAGCACAACTGCACTGTAACGTCAATGTAACTACATGGTAAATTACAATATACAGTATACTATTCCCAGCTCTTCCAATGGCCTGCTGTATGACCTTAGGCAAGTCACTTAAACTTCCTTGCCTCAGTTTCCCTATCTGTAAAACAAAGGTAATAATACTGACCTCCATTTGTAAAGTGCTTTGAGATCGACTGATGAAAAGTGCTCCATATAAAAGAGCTAAGTATTATTATTCTTATCTGTGACCAAGAAATTAAATGAATAATGAATAAGAAACTAGAAACAGAAGCTCCTCTCTCTTTGTGTAAAATCTCAAAATCACCCATTACCAATTCTTTAACACCTTTAATTTATTTTACACTGAAAACATGGCATAGGGTGCAGAAAAGATTAATATATAGTAAAACCTCTCTCTTTCTACCAACATCAGTTTAATATATAATCTGGACATCTAAATATGTGGACACATGACTCATATGTGCACACAAGTGACTGCATGATTGCATTTGCAAATATCATGATTGCATACACAGTTATACCATAGTTACATACAAACTGGATAAAGATAGAAATGGCTGATCACCTAATTATCCTTGGAATGTGCAATTGCAGGATCAGTGTCTGCAAATGGAGGACTTGCACACACTGTCATGGAAGCACTGTTGCATATACATATTATGTGCACATATCTGGGCTAAATACTTGAGTTTTTAGCCTAGTACATATGGTAGATTGAAGTGATTACATACTTTTCAAGGAAATAAAGGACAGGTTAATAGAAAAATACAGGATAAAACTTGTTTTTACGGGACAGCACTTCACAATATTGTATTCATGGACCAAAAATCATATATTAGTATAATATTGTGTGACCCCTTTGCATTATTATTACTTTAAAACATGCTTTTTATCTTATCAGATGCTTCTTAGTAATTCTCCTGAATTTACAATAACTCAGATAGCATGTTACCATTAGAAGTTTTAACTACCCAGAGAACGCTATGTCCATGACAGATGCAATGAAATCTGAATGAGTATAAATATTTTAATTTATTTTCAACTCTAAAAATTAATCTCATTCATTCCTCCTACAACCACTTTTCTGTCACTACTGTACTACTCCATTTATACCTTATGCATAGTACACAGATATGCATTTATTGCAGGTAAATGATCATCTCCCTCTTTTTAACCCCCTTTCAAAGTTACTTGCTCACTGCTCAGATCAATCAAAAGGCTTTGTATGTCTCTTTTTGTATCTCCTCCTAGGAAAGGTAGTAGTCCTCTGACTCCTTTTGTCATGGCTTTCAGAATCCATTCTCCTTTTCTTTTTGTCAGATATGCTCAGGATAAAAATGCATTACACAAAAAGCCTATTATTAACCATAGTATTTCTCTAATAGTCCTATGCATCCTAAAGGATCTTCTCACATAGCAATGTCAGTGACATCTGTCATAAAAATAAAGCCAAATATATGTATTTTTCATTTTGGAGACATTCTAAAAAGCCTCACCACCTTTACTTATCAGGCTTAAAAAAAGTTATAAAAATTAACTTCTTAACAGCACATCTGACCTGGATACATAAGGGCTTGTCTATACTTACGTGCTGGTTCGGCGGCAGGCAATCAAACTTCTGGGTTCGATTTATTGCGTCTTGTATGGACGCGATAAATCGAACCCAGAAGTGCTCCCCGTCGACTCCGGTAATCCTGCTCGGCGCGAGGAGTACGCGGAGTCAACGGGGGAGCCTGCCTGCTGTGTCTGGACCGCGGTAAGTTTGAACTAAGGTACGTCGACTTCAGCTACGTTATTCACGTAGCTAAAGTTGCATACCTTAGTTCGAATTGGGGGGTTAGTGTAGACCAGGCCTTAAACTTCACTGTTTTTTTCCCCACTGATTTCCTTTTGAGACTATAAGAAATGCACTGAACTCAGGGGACTGAGGAAAGAGGGATACAAGAGAGATCTGTTACAAAATGCCTTTCTGGTATGTTGGGATGTATCATCACAACACACCAATCACTGCTGGTGCCAATAAGGAACTTCCATGTATGTTTCGTTCCACAGGGAAGCCCCAGAGCTGGGTGAGATTTGGAATTAGGAACCAGCCTGAATTCAGCAAAGACACAAGAGATCAAAAGATGGGGGGAGTCAGGTTCAAGGCTTGTATTGGAAAGGAGTGAGAAACTGGCCTGGCCTGGGGATACGAATGGTTTTGGATTCAATTTTGGGGGAAACTAGAGGTATAGATTTTTTTAAGGATATATTGGGGGAGGGGGGAAGAGAGAGGAAGGTTAAGTCAGTTGAACCAAGCAAATCATGTAAAGCACTCAGATACTACAGTGAAGGGCATGATAAGGAAGCCTAGGTAGATAGAAAAATAGATTTTAAAAGGTTCAGGAACAGTGTTGTGGTTTGAACCACTTCTTATTTGATAAGAACTAACTGACCATCTGTAGTGTTCACGTCCCATGAATAATTTAGACAAAAATGGGCATTGAAGGACAGTGAAGCCTGAGGACTAATTGACTGAACCCACTTACCTGGAAACAGGCAGATGGACTCTAAGCTAATAATTATGTGCTTAAGAAAAAGTACCATGGAATTGTTAATGAACATACGTCAGAATATGGGCTTTACGTCTCTTCCAAAAATAAATAAATAAATAGGACACTCACTATTGCACCCTACCAATAATCACAGTGTTAGGGCATTGTTTGAGAATTCCTTCGGGGCAAAGAGTGACATCTACTGAATGTCTTATAGCTTCTGGGTTTTTCCCTAGAGGTCTCCTATCAAACTAATGACCACCTTGGGCCCTGCTTAGCTAGTTAGACATGATGAGATGATATTCCAAGGCTCTCCATATAAACACAGTATATACACATACATCTGTAGATTTATTGCTTATGATGGGACTGAAATACTGGGCTTGTCAGAGTTCCCAACATAGGGCACAATGGCTGTCTTACCACTTTGTTGAAAAGCTGAGCCTTCAAATTTTTCCTGAGCTGGCATGGAGCAACATTATCTGGATTTGAACACCCTTTGGTAGCTCATAAAATAACTGAAGATGACAGGTCTCCCATCCATCATCACTGTCTCTTCAATCATAGCAACAATTGCATAGCTCTTGTGAAGTGGTTATTAAACTCTAGCTTTGAGAGCCTGTCCTCTGCATTTACACCAGGATTGCTACATAGAGACTCCTGAAGGCTAAAATCATGATCAAGGGAAGATATAAAAACCAGAGAAAAGTGTCACATTGATTTCTGAAAGTAAAAGAGTAGACCTTTTCGAAAGTTATACATTCCTACCTCTTTTTTATCCTCAAGAGAAACTATCACTGGGGAATGAGCATGCTAAAATCAAATCAAATCTTTTTTTTTCTTTTGGACACTATTAACTGAGAACATTGTGATTGGTTTTTTTCTTCTCTTGTTATAAAATGGGTTTGCACTTTTAGGAAATTAAGGTAGAATATAAAGATTTATCTTAAGTCAGTGTCAATCTTCAAAACATACTACTATGTTCCTTCACCACAAAAGACAGATCCTCAGGAAGAGATACCAATAGCAGAAATGAGAAGAAGGCAAGCCAAAAACACTGTCACCTTGTGGTAATACACATAACATAGCCCTAGAACAGTTATGTCTCCATGATACAGAAACTATTACTGCATATACAGTCTACTTGTATTTTAATATACACATTACATATACAGGACTATTGACCCACTTGATCTCCCCCTAGTTAAAATTTTCCAACTTGGTATGGCCAACTACACCTTCCAGGACCCTGCCAAAACCTCAAGCAATAGGACTATACACCTATTGAATCTAGTGGAGGTCATCCCAAGGGGAGATACATATAGTAATCTCAATAGATGTAGAAAGAAAACTCATTATAAATACCTATGGCAGTGATTCTCAACTTTTTTCATACCATGTTATAACAGACATTTTTTTTAGTAACCCTCCTCCCATAAGTTTCAGCAGCCTCTCCCATCTCACCATTCAGAAAGTGAGGGTGATAGCAACTCTCTGTGATTTAAGGCCAAATTCTGAAATCCTTACACAGTTTTCATTTAAGTCTTACTTGGACAAACTCCTATTCAAGTCAGTGGGAAGTCTCTTTCTGTATCCAATCCAGTATTCCTGATGCTGCTGGGAAATCACACAACTGGTTACCATCAAGAAGGTAGCTCTGTTCTAGCCTAGCCCAGTTCTCAGCTTGTGTAGGTAAAGGGATGCCTCATCACATTAGCTTCACTACAGCAGCTCTCTCTTCACCACCTCAGTTCTTCAAACCTTAGCTAGCCATCTCTCTGCTAGATTGTGTTGGGACTCTTTTCTTGTTTCCTCCTCTCTCCTGCACCATCTCCAGAAGCAGCAGGACCCCTGCTAACCAACCCTTCCCTCCATCTGGGGGGCTTCATTGCCATCCTGACGAAAGTGGCTTTGCCTGGTCTGCTTCCACACTATGCATGCAGTTGGCCCCTATATCTCTCAGTGCTCATAGCTTGGTGTCAATCCACTCTGTCCAGGAAGGACCTACTCAGCGAGACTGCCAAGATGTCCAACAAAGATGGAGTTGGGTAGGCTCTGCTCCTCCTGGGTGTGTCTTTTTTCATGTTCCCAGTGTGTTCCTTGGCCTCACTTTTGGCAGCCCCATAGAAGATTTCATTGGAACAGCTAGCAATGCTTATGGCCAGAAAAGGTATTTTCCTAGTCTGCTGTTCTCAGATCAAGTGCTGACATTCATATGGGCATCATTATCTATTCCAGCTAAGGTTTGCAGTCAGTCCAGCTGTATGTCATTTGTTTCAGTCAGCACATGAATGTTTTATAAATATTCATAACTGCTGATTGTGTGAGGACAGGTATACGAATACTGCCACAAATCCTGGACTTGAGTTCAGCTGTCCATTTATAAATATTCCTCTGAGCCAACTTGTCTTCCTGGAAAATCACAGGCGTCCACAAGTGAAGAAACAGAGGCCAACCAAATCAAAATATATAGGGGCGAAAAAAAAGTAGGCCAACCCAATCACTTGTCTGCTCTTGACTGCCTGGCATGTCAACACAACAAAAATTTGTTTGGGGGTCAGTTGGTGAAATATTTTGTTTTGATAATGGCAATTTTGAGAGATTTTTTAGACTTAAGAAGTACGTAGTCTTGTATGAAATGCAGCTGCCCTTAAAATCTCTGTGGCTGCATTTTTCTTTCAGCAATGGTGTCAGAATTAAATAACATATGTCTAGGAAAATATTGATCTGAATGTTGCAACACTGAGTTTCACTGCCTATACCACAGCGATTTGCTGTCTTTCCTGTACAGTTCAAACAGTTGCTAAAACTATTAATCACTGTTGTATATAATTAGGTAGTGTCAGTACTCTCCTAGGTGCTTTACAGAAATGTGGGAAGACAAACTCCCTGCCCCAAGCGTTTACATTCTGAATAGGCAATACATAATTGCAGGGGGGGATAGGATGGGATTTAACAAAAACCTGTATTTAACTAGTCAAGCACAGAACACATCAGGTTAATTCCATGATTTAATATATATTTATTTATCTCTGCAGGGTGGAGTGGAGATTACGGGCCTTTTGATAATGTAAACTGTTGCCAAGTTTTTAAAAGTTGGGTGCCTAAAGTTAGGCTTCTAAATCCATACTTAAGTCCCTAAATAAGTGACCTGATTTTCAGAAGTGCTATTTTGAGGGTTTAGGTGCTGTTCCTCTAGGAGTACATATAAATATAGGAGTACATTTCATTGTAACTAATTTACCTAAGTTTCACACAGAAAGTAAATTCCTGAGCCAGGATAAAATCCACATCTCCTGGACCATTCCATTTTTTTTCCTAATTGCATATTAGGATTTTTTCCTATAATGTTTATGTAAAAATACCTCTAGAAAGTTTTTAAGTGACAAAGTTAACACTTGCTGAAGCTAGCACAACTGCCTTTCAGGAAGGCATAGAGAAAAATCAATTGCCATTTTGCCTGTGCTCATGTTATATCAGAAGGCAGCAGAATTTATAAACAGTGATTAAGACTTCAGCCTCTCTCATTTTCAGTGATGTCAGTGTGTGGGAAAAATGTGTCTAATTTAAAATTTACTTGATATAGTAATTGTCTTGACTCTTGCATTAGAATTGCATTGGGGTGATACAGTTGTTGCTGAATTACCACTGACATTTTTGTTTTCAGTGCATGCTAAATTAACAATACGTTAAAAGACCAGAAAATGGAATAACCAGAAAACTCAGAATGGTTCTTTTCAGGTCCCTTGAATGGCTAATGGCTCTTTCTTTCTTTCTTTCTTTCTTTCTTTCTTGTTAGGGGCTTCTGTTGCTGGGGCTTTATACATTTTTGCCAGAATATTCACTTGGTTAGCTGTCAGGAGCAGATTTCCTTTCAATATATTTAAAGCAACATTTTTGATAGCTGCCACTAGGTCATCCAAAGCAGAACAGAAGAGTGCCTTGTGATGCTGCAGGGGACCTGGATGAGTAGTTTTATAACAGTCAGGTTTCTCAGCAAATGTCTAGACATGATTATTAGATTGCAGTCCACTTTTTATGACAGTTCTAACATACTGCCATCTGTCTTTATAAGCAGAATTCATATATATATATATTTTGCATTAACTGTGTGCCATTTGGGTGCAATAAGTTCTCACAACTATTCTTCTTTGAGAAGACTGTAGCAGAGTTTAAATCAACAAGTGAAGAGCCATATGGCTCACTTGTTAAATCATCAATGGCTTTTAAAAAGGAATTGTGACTTGCTGGAGTATAGTTGGCTGGATGCTTTTATTATCTGTAATTTATCTTGTGGCTTTTAGAGCAAACCATATTCAGACTGATGATTCTTCTGTTGTGCTGGTAATATATTGTTCCTTGTAAAGAGAGATGGTTTGTGCAAAACACTTATCTTTTATGAAAGTGAGATATATTGATAGTGAATGCTACGTAATGGCTATATTTTCACCACTGTATTTTGCTATTCATTATCATCTTTATGGTAGCACCTACAGTCTGCACACACTCAGGAAGACACAGACTCCTATCCTGCAAACTGATCTGACCGGTGGGGCCGGGAGGGGGGAGAAGACTTCTGTTCCTTGAATATCCCCATTGACTTCAAGGTACACATTATATACTTTGACAAAAAATGGTTAAATACACATCAGCTATACCCAGCAGCCCCAAGCTATCCATTATTAGCTGATCAAAGCTCTATTTCTGATTGAATACTGTTCAGCTAATGTATTATTCAACAGATATTGGTGAAATTAGACTAATATATTTACAAGTATGTTTTCTGTGATTTTCTCCACCTCTGAGGCTTGTAGCTAAATATATTTATTTATACAGCAATCATACTCAAAAAGTTTCTTTCACTATCAGGGATATTTCTGCTTTCAGTTGATTTCCCAGCTAAGAACTGGAATGTCTCTGAAAGCAGTAGAATCTTTCCAAATGGAGGAAACTTAAGTGCAACTGCTGTAATTGTGTGTATGCATACTATTTGTATGTGTGCAGTATATATGTGCAATTTGAATTCCCAGAGAAAACTCAGTTGTAGTTAGCAAATTAATAATTGAAATGCCTGGACACTCAGAGCTAAGGTTAAACTTACCATAAAGTATATAAATCCATAGCTAATGTACCCAAACTACTAAACTTTGTCTCTTTGACAATCCCAACCTCTCATCTACCTTTCTTTTTTCCTTTTATAGCTGCTTTGTAAGATGCGATGTTGGATCAAGTCCAAAAGCTACAGTTTATATTTTCATGGAGTACCCTCCACCAGTTTGGAGAGAACTGCCAAGTAGTCCACTGGCTCCCATTCATTTCAGGATTCCATTTACAAATTTACCTCCTTAATTTTAAAACCTTCCATGGAGTTGATCCAGCCTCTTCCTGGACCTTTTTGTTCGCAAGTCCCTACTCCACACCCTCTTTAAATCTTGTACTTGACCTGTCTGTTCCTTCATGCAATCTGCCCACCTTGGGCAGGGGAGCCTTTGCTGCCATCTGGAACAACCTTCCTGTAGCTCTCTGCTCATACTAGTATTCTTTCTGGTTGAAAATCTTTTGTAAATACACATACTGCCTCTTCCTTTGCCTAAATTTCTTAATTTCTCTCATGCCCCTGTGTTCATTTATTAATTTTAACATGGTTACAATGTATAAAGCCTTTTGGGATAGTTTGTATGAAAGACTCTCTATAAAACAAAATTGGATTGTATATAGGTCCTGCATGGTGTCATTTATTTATTCTTATGGTTTGCATGATCTCTTTCTCATCTAATTAATTTTCCAGTGTTCGTTTTGTGCTCTCTCCCTATAATTATCAGTCACACCATGATTTTGGTTCTCTGTATATCTTGTATTTGATTTAGTGCAATATTATTTACACATTCACCTTGTAATTCATGGTTGAAAGAACAGATTCAGTGAATACTTTCTTTACAAGGCACTGGCTACTAAATGTCCTCTATAGCTTTGGTTTCAGATCTACTTTTGAAGGTCTTCAATGCAACTACTTAAGGTCTTACTGGATTGGAGTAATTCAGACAATATTTGTGTCTCCTCACAGTTTTCGAAGTGCATTAGTTGTACCTCAGCCCCTAACACTTTCTGCTTGAGGTCTCTGGGCCAAGTTCTGCTCTTGGTTACACTGACTCACTGTTTTGTGCCTGTTATCCATGCTGACTTATCCGTTATCCAGAATCTTGTAAATCAGGTTCATATCATTTGTGCTAGTTTTAAATTCTCTGAGACTGACCTTGAAGCTGCAGATCTCCATGATGGTAACAAGTTGGGTAACAGAGCTGTCCCCTAGCAATCAATAATCCTCAAACTGCAAACAACTCATGACTTGCTTTTGGGAACTGTGTTTGACCACAAGTACATGTGAAGGGATATAGTGCTCAAAACCAACGATTACCTTCAAAAATAGGAAATACAGTAGTGTTTGCTGGAACTGATCAATGATTTAATAATACCATTTACATATACATTCATTCATTCTTACAATGTTATGTTTTTTTGTGTTGGTAGACCTGAATGTTTTGTGGTCTAGTATCCAAAAGATTCAGAATAATACTTTTATTTCCAATAGCTTCAAACTATGGATACTTTATGTTTATAAGACACAGCCTACAATAGTGTGGGTTTGTTCCAGAGTTCATGCTACATTAATCTCAGTTCTAACAAGGGCAACTCTCATTTAATATTTATAAATCTGAATATTTTGTGCACAGTTCCCTTAAAAATACTCCAGTCCTCTTCCTTAAGTTCACTAGGAATACACAGTGGCACTGGCTTCTATAAGAAACTGTCTGAGCTTTCGATACAGCAAGGCTCAGCACCATCTGCCAATTGCTAAGCCTTCTGAGCTCCTGTTGACTTCAAAGGGAATTAAACATGCTACTGAGCACCTTCCAGGAGGTACTCCGCATACTGCAGGACCAGGCTGCTAGATAGCAAGTGAGCATTATCTCATTATTTGAAATGTCCCTTAGACTACTTATAAGGGAATGTAGGGGACATTATGAACGTGGAGGTAGTGTTATTTAAAACAACATGGGAAAGGTTTTCAGGGCAACCACTCTAATGTAACTTGTTTGGTTCCTTTGAAACTTTAAATGCTTTTATGCTTATCTGAAGTCTTCCACCCTCTGTTCCGAACAGAAAAGGGAACGGCAGTATTTTTTCATGAGAGCTGAACAATAGTGCACTGAGATCAAATCGTTTTGCAAGTCTGGAATACTGTAATGGAGACTTATTTCCATTAACAGGCTTAGGCATCTTAACTTGACACTTTAATACCTCCCACTCCATGTTCCCCTCCTTTCCCAGACTCCCACTCCTCCCCACACATAGTTTTCTTAGTCAGACTCACATATGCCAACAAAATCCGTGAACTAAGAGATTTGATTATTCTGTTCCAAAATCAAGTATCCCCTGTAGGATGGTTGAATTCACTAAGCCAAGCTCTCTGCAAGACTTCCCGCAAAAACCTAAAGCATACTTTTCTGTTGTATATTAACTCTGCATTTAATAAAGGGTTTCTGTTTCTTTTTCTCTTCCTAAAATAGATTCATCTGATACCAAAATTGCTACATGTACCACATGCTAAAATATAATTATTTGCAGGTGAAGAACTATTCTGGGTTATTCGCTATGGTGTTGTTTACAATCTGGTTGTGATGTGCAATGAACTCTGTGGGGATGCGAGTCGAGAAGGCTTAAGGAATGCAGTATGGAAAGCTTTACAGAAACAAAAGAACAATGAAAAGGATAGCCGAGTCCTGGAAGCCATAAGAGTAGCTGAGGTATGTATAAAATCTAAGTAACTGGAACAGACCATCACTCCAGCCGGTCACCAGTGTAACATAATCTAAACATTTATTTTTAGAGTGAAAAAATGAGGATGCCTTTAATTAAAGGAACAATCTCTGAGCCATGACTAGTAGCAAGCGCATTGGTTAGTGGTATTGGTCTCCGGAGCCTACTTTGATATTTGTCAGAATGTGGATTTAATTTAAAATAGGTTTTAAAGGGTTACTATTTAGGTAAAAACTGATTTATTTTAAGTTTGATAGAGCAAAGAATATACTTTGGCTTCTAAATCCCTTAATATTTAGATTGGGTTTTTTATATAGCCTCCATGTTATTCAAACAAACCAAAAATAGTGAATGAGTTTCTCTTTCTGGTTTACTGGTCAGCAGTTAACTATTATTAGTGATCTTTACAGTCCTGCTGATGTTGCTGGTGGCTGATGCCTAGGCAGGAATAAGAGACTGCTATGCTACCTTTTGCTCAGATGGAAACAAAAAACTAAAAAGAATCATTGTGTTTTCTAAGGTCCAATCCAGCTCCCATGGCAATCAGTGTTAAAACTGCTATTGATCTCAACAGTGTGGGATTATTTATTATGTGAACTACATTATTGCCTAGAGTCCCCAGCTGAGATCAAGTCCCCATTGTGCTAGGTACTATACAAACACAGTAAGAGGCTGTCCCTGCCTCAAAGAGTTTACACTTCAAGTAGACAAGAGAAACAAAGGGTGGGAGAAAGGGCGTATTATCCCCATTTTACAGATGTGGAACATAGACACCAAGATAAAATGACTTGCCCAAGATCACACAGGAGGGTCTGTGGGAGGGTCAGGAATGGCACTCGGGACCTTGAATCCCAATCAAATGCTTTTATCACAAGCCTGTCCCTTTTAAAAAAAAACCCAGACATCAGTGCTCACTAGACAATATCTCTGAGTTGTGTAACATTTCAAGGGGCACCAGGTAGGGTTATCTCCTATAGACATCATTGTTAACTCTATCCGCTGAGCCTTTGAAAGGTGCTCTTCAGAGTTAATGAAGGAAGGAAATCAGGGGACTTAACAAGGTGCACAAGGAGAAAAAAAACTCTTCTAAATGCTGATGCTGATATTTTATTTAACTTAATGAAAACAGATGCTTTCATTCTGTAACTTCTTAAACTGTCAGCTATATTTGGCTATATCTCAGAGCAGAACATTAAACTGGAAACAGTGTCTGTCAATACCTAGAGGGTCTAGCCTGCCACATTTTCTCCACAGAATAGAAGTAGGTAAAAGGATAACATCACTGGGACTTAAGAATTTGGCAATTATTGTTTTAAGTGTGCTTTAGAGGATGAGTTCTTTGAATATAGACTCCATTCTTCATAAAATAGAAACAGAATTACAGAAGTGGGACAAGTTACAATTAAGACAGGTAAGGAAGATAAATGTGCTGAAAATGGTGCCTGCAGAAAAGTTAAATTATGTATTAAAGTCTCTGCCCAGTCCTATTATCTTAGGAAATTAGATAAGAATGTCTGATTTATTTAACTGGGATGAAAATAGGCCTAGGAGATTAAGCATTGAAATCTTTGATAACCTAGAGAACACAAGGGGATTTGTCAGTTATTCACTAGATATTCTTGGACATTTGCCTTTGCCCAACAGAATTAAGGCATGTCGTTTACCTTTTCCTGCACAAGTGCATGTGGAGTGAGAGGGTGGGGGTGGGAGGGGGAGGAGGAATGCTCAGACTAGCACTCCTTGAATGCTGGGAGCAGGTAGTTTCACACCCAGCAGCAACCCACAATGATAAGGAGCATGATGAACTGGGCTTGAGGCACGGCTATGCCCCTCCTATTTCTAGCATCAAGCATCTCTCCTTGCACCTGCTGCCAGATGCTAGTCTAGGATAGTGGTGTATGGGAAGGAATATATAATGTACTTTTTACCAGCAGGAATAAGGATAATTATCCCACACATTTCCACCAGTGTTCTGAGATCCTCTCAGCAAAAACAACAGAGCACTTCCATTCAGCTGCTACAGGTACACCTACACACAGCACTCACCCTGGGATCAAGGCTATAGTATGTTCCTGAAGCTAACTAGCACCTCAGCACAAATAGAGATCAAAAAGGTACATTTTGCCTCCTTCTCTACTTCAGTTCCAGTGAACCACATTACAAGATAATTGATAATCTAGTTAGTTTGAATGACCTACCTCTATGTATACAGAAGATCTCCTGTGGACCATGCTTAGTGGTGTGGCACATGACAACCTTTGCCTAAAGAGGAATAATACAATCTTTATTAATTAAATTCAGATATGGTGTGAACAGGTGCGACTTCTATTGAAGTCAGTGGGCAATGTTTGTGCCTACACTAAATTTTTGTCCTTATAGGAAGAAATAGTTTCTCTAGGAATAATATTTTCCCGCCTTGCTAGGAATCACAATAGGATTTCAGTTAGAAACTTTGAAAATGGAAACAATTTCCCCAAGTAATACATATACAGGTAGAAATAGATATAGATTGTACTGTTGCAGTGAAATGAATTTACGTGTGTGCTTTAAGGTTATTGCAAAATAATGAAAAATTTAACTTGCTAAAACAAAGTATCTGTTTGTAGCCCATTAAGAGTGTGTTTTCCTGGCCTTATGATCTCCACATCTTTAAGCAGATTGCAGTAGCTGCTTTCAAAGTACTTGAGTTACTTCCAGGATACAGAGGAATTGCTTTTCAGATTGTGGTAGATGCGCATTTGCCATACAAGCCTACATCATGAGAACTGCAAAATTGTCTACCACCACCAGTGCTAACAGGAAGGCAGCCACAAGCTCCTCTAAATAGATCAGTCACAGGCATTAAAACCACAGAGGATCAGAGGATCACAAGAGGGGAAAGGAGAAGCAATCAGTTCACAACTTCCTATTACCAAAGGGCGTATTTCTTGATTTAAAATAAGAACTCCCTGAACTTTCCTTCAATCCCCAAATTAATTCCAAACATTCTTTGGATTTCTAAACCATTTGATAAGGACTCCTCACCTCTCACCTCCCCTCAATTCCAACCCAGGGCTTTCCTGTTTCTTACATCTCCCCTAAGGAGCCTGCCATCTCCCCGAAATACACACACACACAATGTCAGAGTCTTGGCCCTGGTCTACACTACGAGTTTAGGTCGAATTTAGCAGTGTTAGACCGATTTAACCCTGCACACATCCACACAACGAAGCCATTTTTGTCGACTTAAAGGGCTCTTAAAATCAATTTCTGTACTCCTCCCCGATGAGGGGATTAGCGCTGAAATCGACATCGCCGGGTCGAATTTGGGATAGCGTGGATGCAATTCGACAGTATTGGCCTCCTGGAGCTATCCCAGAGTGCTCCATTGTGACCACTCTGGACAGCACTTTGAACTCAGATGCACTAGCCAGGTAGACAGGAAAAGCCCCGGGAACTTTTGAATTTCGTTTCCTGTTTGGCCAGGGTGGTGAACTCAGCAGCACTTAGCAGCACAGGTGACCATGCAGTCCCCCCAGAATGTTTCTACACTCCCCCTATCATCTCTGTCCCTGAGGTTATCGCAGATTAGAAGGCGAAAAAAAACCACACTCACGATTACATGTTTTCCGAGCTCATGCAGTCCTCCCGCACTAATAGGGCACAGTGTAATGCATGGAGGCATTCAGTGGCAGAGGCCAGTAAAGAATTGCTGTGTTTGCTCAATGGCAAAAGTATCATGCCTTGCTGGCGATCCTACCCGAGCCAGGTCGCTGTGTCACATGCACTCCGTGCTGTGTCAGCCTTGGGCAGGGACATGACCGCTTTGTGAGCAGGAAGGCCATAGATATAGACATTGCATTAGGTAGCTTCTGTAGCTAGAGAAAACATTCCTGTGCATTCGGCAAAGTCTGTGGCAAAAAAAGAGAAGCCCCTTAGTGTAGTGGTTATCACATTCATCTAATACACAAAAGACCCATAGTGTAGTGCTTATCACATTCACCTAACACACAAAAGCCTCATAATGTAGTGGTTATCACGTTCACCTAATACGTGAAACATCCCTGGTTCGAAACTGGGTGGAAACAGATCACTGTTCCTTTTCCTGACTCCCCTCCTGCATTTTTAGTCTGAGAACAGACCGCGCTGTGAAATTTTACTTTGAATTATATCAATTTTGAGTTAAATAATATGGAAGCTCTCTCTAAGTTATAGTCCCAGGTTCCTTACCCTTTCAGCTGCTCTGATAAATTAACATTTTTGTTAGGGGCAGGGGGAAATTTTCATGAAGCCTTTTATAGGGATTAAATGCTGTCTAGGACTCTGAAATAATCTTAATATGCCCCATAGAGTGCAATCCTTCGTTCTGGATTTGTCATTCCACAAGCTGAACTGCTCCTTATTACTGTCCAGGCTTCATGAGCCATGGGAACAAGGGGTAGGCTGGGGTAGGTGCGACCGCACGGTAATGCCGGCTGGGAGAGCAGCCTGAGGCAGAAGCCTCCAGCTGGCATGATATTCCAGGCAGGACTGAATCTCCATGAGACGAAACTTAAAGAAGAGAATGACCTGGAGTCACTCCCATTTGGTGCTCTAAGAGGAGGATAGCCATGTCTGTCCAGGCACCCCAATCGACCTCACCGAGGTCTGCCAGCTAAGTGGGTCTGAGCGGGACCCCGGCTGGCAAGAGCTGGCGGACGGAGCCCCACACCGGCAGCGAGCTGAGCGAGCTGACCGGAAAAAAAGCATGAAACGATTGTCTGCCGTTGCTTTCACAGAAGGGGCGGGGCCTGACGACATGTACCCAAAACCACCCGCAACAAAGTTTTTGCCCCATCAGGCATTGGGAGCTTAACCCAGAATTCCAATGGGTAGCGGAGACTGTGTGAACTGTGGGATAGCTACCCACAGTGCACCGCTCCGTAAGTCGATGCTAGCCGCGGTAGTGAGGACACACTCCGCCGACTTAATGTGCTTAGTGTGGACATACACAATAGATTGTATAAAACTGAATTCTAAAAAATCGATTTCTATAAAATCGACCTAATTTAGTAGTGTAGACATACCCTTGGATTATGCAGATTGTAAACCCTTTTGCGGGGGCGGAGGCAAAGGGAACTTGTTTTCTTACTCTCGGTTAAGTGCCTTGTTCGCTGCTGGCAAAATAAGTAATAATGCAGGGAGAAGAAAGAAGCCTGACTCACCCTCCAGCTTCCAGTCCCTTAGGAAGTGATCTGCCCAGTCTGCTCTCCCAGATCCACTCAGGAGTCTTCTGCTGGGTGTGAGGTTGACCAACTGACCCCCCGCCACTCCCCCGCTCACACACACAGGGCAGCAGAATACAGTGGTTTTTCTGACAATTTCTGACAGTTTAAACAGTATGGTAGGGTTAATGCCTCAGAGTGCACCATGGCAACGGGGTTCTCTTTGGAAAGGAAGGCAGGAGAGAGCTCATGTACTGTGAATTTAATGCATTTTGAGCCATACATTCCATAGTCCTTTTAGACAGCGCACCAGACTAGGACTCCAGAGAACCAGGTTCTCTTCCCAGCTCTACCACTGGCCTGATGGGTGATATCACTTCTCTGTGCCTCAGTTTCCCTATCTATAAAATAATGACAATTCTACTGACTTCTTTTGTAAAGCGCTTTGAGATCTACTGATGAAAAGTGCTATATAAGTGCTAGGTATTGTTATTATTTAAAAGAAGCAGTTTAGTAGAATGCTGCTGAGTAGGTATAGGGCCCTGCTGTATCGTAGAAAAGTATAGCAGGTTACTGGCGTGGAAGCAGAGTAACACTCAGAAGTTAATACTGCACTGAATTAGTAGAAAGGAGACATACCAGACTATTGTCTTAAGAGAATAGATACACTAGGGGTATGTCTACACTATGGGATTAATCCGAATTTACAGAATTCGAATTTTGGAAACAGATTGTATAAAGTTGAATGTATGCGGCCACACTAA
Source organism: Trachemys scripta elegans (assembly GCF_013100865.1). Classification (NCBI taxonomy): domain Eukaryota; kingdom Metazoa; phylum Chordata; order Testudines; family Emydidae; genus Trachemys; species Trachemys scripta. Next base: position 65,825,719 of record NC_048303.1, on the reverse strand, counting down.
GCACATTAATTCGGCGGTGTGCGTCCATGTACCGGGGCTAGCGTCGATTTCCAGAGCATTGCACTGTGGGTAGTTATCCCATAGTTCCCGCAGTCTCCCCCGCCCATTGGAATTCTGGGTTGAGATCCCAGTGCCTGATGGAGCAAAAAACATTGTCGCAGGTGGTTCTGGGTACAGCCTCACCCCTCCCTCCATGAAAGCAATGGCAGACAACCATTTCGCACCTTTTTTCCTGGTCAAACACTGCAGACTCCATACCACGGCAAGCATGGAGCCCGCTCAGCTCAAGACAGCAGTCATGAACACTGTAAACACCTCGCGCATTCTCGTGCAGTTTATGCTGAACCAGGACCAGAAAAACGAGGAGAGGAGGAGGCGGCAACGGCAGTGCAGCGACAAGAGTGATGAGGACATGGACACAGAATTCTCTCAAACTGCGGGCCCTGGTGCTTTGGAGATCATGTTGTTAATGGGGCAGGTTCATGCCGTGGAACGCCGATTCCGGGCCCGAGAAACAAGCACAGACTGGTGGGACTGCATAGCGTTGCAGGTGTGGGATGATTCCCAGCGGCTGCGAAACTTTCGCATGCGTAAGGGCACTTTCATGGAACTTTGTGACTTGCTTTCCCTGCCCTGAAGTGCCAGAATACCAAGATGAGAGCAGCCCTCACAGGTGAGAAGCGAGTGGTGATAGCCCTGTGGAAGCTTGCAACGCCAGACAGCTACCGGTCAGTCGGGAATCAATTCGGAGTGGGCAAATCTACCGTGGGGGCTGCTGTGATGCAAGTAGCCAAAGCAATCACTGAGCTGACTCGCTCAGACCTCAGCCAAACCAATGGCCAAATGCACTGCATGCTGTGTGCTCTACAGTCTCTGTGAAAGTAAGGGGGAGACCTTTATGGCGGGGTGGGAGGCTGAGGCAAATCGCCTGGCTGCTGACAACAGGGTGATTAGAAGAGCACACCAGGAAGCGCTGCGCATCAGAGAAGCTTTGAAAACCAGTTTCATGACTGGCCAGGCTACAGTGTGAAATTTCTGTTTGTTTCTCCTTCATGAAAAACCACCCCTTTATTGACTCATTCTCTGTAAGGAACCCACCCTCCCCCTTCCCCCAGCTTGCTTTCAAAGGAAATAAATTCATTATTGTTTAAAAATCATTTATTCTTTATTAATTGATTATAAAAAGAGGGAGAGAACCCGGGTGGGATTTGGGAGGAGGATCGGCGGGAAGGAAAAGGCCACTAAAAAAAGGTTAAAAAAATGACAGCCGTTTGCTTGGGCTGTCCACTGGGGTGGAATGGGAGGGTGTACGGAGCCTCCCCGCCCCCCGCGTTCTTACACGTCTGGGTGAGGAGGCTATGGAACATGGTGAGGGGGGAGGGAGGTTATACAGGGGCTGTAGCGGCACTCTGTTATCCTGCTGCCATTTCTGAAGCTCCACCAGATGCCGGAGCATGTCTGTTTGCTCACACAGCAGCCCCAGTGTTGCATCCTGCCTCCTCTGATCTTCCTGCTGCCACCTCTCATTTCGAGCGTCTCTCCTCTCCTCACGTTGGTCTCTCCTGTCCTCACGTTGGTCCCTCATGTCCTCACGTTCACTGGCATCTTTCCTATACTTTGAAACCGTGTCCTTCCACTCATTCAGATGAGCTCTCTCACTGCGGGTGGATTCCATGATTTCTGCGAACATCTTGTCTCGCGTCTTCTTTTTCCGATGCCTTATCTGAGATAGCCTTCGGGACAGAGGAGGGAGGCTTGAAAAATTTGCAGCTGCTGGAGGGAGGGAAAAAAGGAGAGAATTTTTTAAAAAGATACATTTTACAGAACAATGCTTATACTCTTTCACGGTTTAGTGTGGACATACACAATAGACTGTATGTGAACAACACTATTCACATTACATAGCACATGTGATTTCTGTGCAAGGTCGCATTTTGCCTCTTAATATTGAGTGCCTGTGGCTTTGCTGCTAGAGATCACAGACGCAGGTCCGGGCAACAGAATTCGGCTTGCATGTGGCCATGGTAAGCCATTGTCTTTCGGCTTCTGTGCCGTCCTTTCCCACACACCAAGCAAAGCACGTTGAGTGCTGCGGTTTTCCTGTTAACCTTCAGCAGCAGAAAACAAACGAACCCCTCCCCCCACATTCCAATTCTCTGGATGATCGCTTTATCCCTCCCCCCACCGCGTGGCTGGTATCAGGGAAGATCTCTGCAGAAACCAAATTAACACCCCCCATCCTGCCATCAATTCTCTGGGATGATCGCTTTACCCCCTCCCCGCACTGCGTGGCTGGTAACAGGGAAGATCCCTGCTAGCCAAACGCGAAAAGCTCAGGGCCAATTCCGCCCCCCCCGCCCCCGCCCCCTGCGCTTGGGCTAACTGCAGGGAAGGATTTCTTTTCAGCCACAGGCAAACAGCCCAGTAGGAATGGCCACCTCTGTCCCCTTAATTAAATTCCTGTATTTCAACCAGGTTACCATGAGTGATATCACTCTCCTGAGGATTACACAGCAAGATAAAGAATGGATGTTGCTTGAATGCCAGCAAACACCGGGACCATACGCTGCTAGGCTTTGTCATGCAATGATACCAGATTACTTGCTACTAGCATGGCATGGTCAAGTGTCCTACCATGGAGGACGGAATAAGGCTGCACTGCCCAGAAACCTTGTGGCAAGGCTTTTGGAGTACCTCCAGGAGAGCTTCATGGAGATGTCCCTGGAGGATTTCCACTCCATTCCCAGACATGTTAACAGACTTTTCCAGTAGCTGTACTGGCCGTGAATGCATCCCAAGTCCTCAGGGCAAAGTAATCATTAAAAATGCTTGCTTTTAAAACAAGTTTTATATTTTAAAAGGTAAACTCATCTGAGGTCCCTTCCATGGGGTCATGGTCTTGGATACTGGCTTGGGAGGGTTGGGAGGGTACTTCAGTCAGGCTGAGAAAAAGATCCTGGCTGTTGGGGAGAACGGAGTGCTGTGTGCTCTCCGCAAGCTCCTCCTCCTCCTCCTCCTCCTCTTCCCCGTCCGTAGAATCCTCAGGTGTAGCTGATGAGATTACCCCCGCCTCGGAATCCATGGTCAGAGGTGGGGTAGTGGTGGCGGGCCCCCCTAGAACTGCATGCAGCTCGGCATAGAAGCGGCATGTCCGCGGCTCTGACCCGGAGCGACTGTTTGCCTTCTTTGTTTTTTGATAGGCTTGTCTGAGCTCCTTGACTTTCACGCGGCACTGATCTGAGTCCCTATTGTGGCCTCTCTCCATCATGCCCTTGGAGATTTTTCCAAATTTTTGGCATTTCGTCTTTTCGAAAGAAGTTCTGCTAGCACTGAATCCTCTCCCCATATAGCGATCAGATCCAGTACCTCCCGTACGGTCCATGCTGGTGCTCTTTTTCGATTATCGGCCTGCATGGTTACCGTGCTGATGAGCTATCTGTGGTCACCTGTGCTCTCCACGTTGGGCAAACAGGAAATAAAATTCAAATGTTCGCGGGGCTTTTCCTGTCTACCTGGCCAGTGCATCCGAGTTCAGATTGCTGTCCAGAGAGGTCACAATGGTGCACTGTGGGATACCTCCCGAAGGCCAATACCATCAAATTGCGGCCACACTAACCCTAATTCGAAATGACAATATTGATTTTGGTGCTACTCCGCTCATCGGGATGGAGTACAGAAATCGATTTTAAGAGCCCTTTATTTTGAAATAAATGGCTTCATTGTGTGGACGGGTGCAGGGTTAATTCGATTTAACGCTGCTAAATCTGAATTAAAGTCATAGTGTAGACCAGGCCAAAGAAAGAGAACAACAAGACCATCCGGTTTCTCCCTGAAAAAAATTGTCTTGTGTAGAATGAATTTGTAACATGCCTTCTAAATTGCATGTTTACTGTTAGGGTGATGACTGCACTTTGGTGTCCCTATAAGAGAGCTTTTATAATATCTACAGACAAAGACTAAGACATCATGCTGCACGTCTAACCACCACTGGGGTCTATATGCCACGCCTCATATTTTGACTTGGCAGAATTTAGTTTTTATTTTTTTATAATTTCAACAGATAAATTGATAAAAATAAAAAATAATATTAATTTCACAGTTGGACAAAATTGTGGGGTCAGGCAACAGTCAGGCAACTGCTTAATGACAGTAGAGACAGACTCAAAAAGTTAAAGCTTTATATCCATTCAAAACACAAATTGTCAGCCTTACATATAAAAATATACAAAGTTAATATCCTTAAATCAAACTCTACAGTTCTCAAGCAGATTTTTATTATCTTGCCTATCTGTGAATTTCAGTAATCAATGGAATTTTGTTCGTTTGTGTGTAGATAGCAAAATCGAAGTTTATTGACATTTACTGATAATCTAATCCTTCCAAGCCTACTCATACTGCATTTTGTCTGTTTCTTATGGCTTCAATTAACCATTTTTCTGATTAATACACACCAGAAAACTAATCACAAATGCTTTGGGGGAATGGCCCTAGCACATATGTCAGATTAACTAGATATGTAAATTCTGGCACTTATGTCAACAATAAATGGGACTCAACAGCTCACAAAGAATTTCATCAGACTCTGTTGATATAGTATTAGTGATCCTGAATATTCAAAGCTCAGTATCAGAATTTCTTGGATGCTTTATTTCACTTGTTAGCATTGTGTCGTTTGTTCCATTACTATATTATGCATATTACATGTGTCCATTTCACTGATTTTTTTTTTAATGTTTTCAGTTGCTTGTCTTTTGCCACATTAAAATATTAATAGGTTTCCAAAAAGTGTTTTCAAAACTCCAATAAGTTAAGGCTTAGGATAGGTCTACACTACCTCTTTTGTCAGTATAACTTATCACTCAGGGGTGTGAATAAGCCATCCCCCAAGTGACATAAGTTACTCCGACCTTAGCGCCAGTGTGGGCAGTGCTGACATAGCTACTGCCATTTGTTGAGAGTGGATTAATTAAGTCAATGGGAGAGCTCTCTACTTAGAGGGCTTAGAGAGGCTACACTAGAGAGCTTACAGCAGCGCAGCTGCATTGGTGCAGTGTAGTCATAGCCTTAGATTCATGTGTCACCATCTCCTTTTTCCTTTTAGACCCCACAAAAGTCTCTCGGCATGGTGCAGTGTATGCACAGGGGTAAGGGTGAAGACTGGGTTTGAATAGATGTGCTGGAGGCAGAGAGAATGCACATAGAATCACAGAAGTGTAGGACTGGAAGGGACCTCAGTAGGTCATCCAGTCCCCTGCACTGAGGCAGGACTACGTATTATCTAGACCATCTCTGACAGGCTTTTGTCTAGTCTGTTCTTAAAAACTTCCAGTGATGGAAATGCCACAACCTCTCTAGGTAATTTGTTCCAGTGCTTAACTGTCTTTATAGTTAGGAAGTTTTTCCTAATGTCTAGCCTAAGTCTCCCTTGCTGTAATTTAAGCCCATTAAGTCTTGTCCTGTCCTCAGTGGAAAAGGAGAACAATTTATCGCCCTCGTACCTTTTCCATAATTGAAGACTGTTATCAGCATCTCCCCTCTATTCTCCTACACCTTAGTCTTCTCCAGAGAAAACAAATTCAATTTTTTCAATCTTCCCTCATAGGTCATGTTTTCTAGATGTTTAATTTTTGTTGCTCTCCTCTGGACTTTCTCCAATTTGTCCACATCTTTCACAAAGTGTGGTGCCTTAGTTGAGGCCTTATCAGTCTTGAGCAGAGCAGAAGAATTACTTCTCATGCCTTGCTTACAACACTCCTGCTAATGCATCCCAGAATGATGTTTGTTCTTTTTTCAACAGTATTATATTATTGATCCATAACTTGTGATCCACTATAACCCCAGGATCCTTTGCTGCAGTACTCCTTCCCAGGCAGTCATTTCCCAGTTGTATTCGTGCAGTTGATTATTCCTTCCTAAGTGTAGTACTTTGCATTTGTCCTTATTGAATTTCATCCTGTTTAATTCAGAACATTTCTCCAGTTTGTCAAGATCATTTTGAATTCTAACCCTGTCCTCCAAAGTGCTTGCGACCCCTCCCAGCTCAGTATCATCTGCATGATTTATAAGTTTACTTTCTCTGCTATTATCCAAATCATTTATGAATATATTGAATAGAACCAGACCCAGGACAGAACCCTGAGGGATCCTACTTGAGATGCCCTTCCAGCTCAATTGTGAACCATTGATAACTATTCTCCCTGTGCCCCCTCACAAATGCAGCCCCAAGGGGCTCCCTGGCAGCATGATTCAAAGGGAGAAATTGTGCCAGGAAGCCAAATGGACTACTGGGTCCAGAGATGGTGCAGAGACGCAGTGTCTTTTTGTGGATGGCCCTGATCACCTGAATATACCCAGGTGTGGGAGTGGGGCCCACAGCCTTTTCCATGAAGGAGCAAATGCTGCAACCTCACCTCCCCCAACCATAGGATAATTTGTTACAGTGGGAGGATCTTTGTGGAGGGATGCTCATAGAATTCAGGAGGGGTGATCTGGGCCCAAATGCCTACATACACAGTAGCTGCCTTTAGGTACAATGGTGAGAGTGTTTTCTTTGCTTGAAATAGTACCCTGTTCAAGCTGGCAAAGTAATGAAGTTGGTTGCAGAGGCAAAAGCAATTTCACAAGTTCATGGAAGGTGAAAGAACTGAACACACAATTACTTAACTTAGTGCACTTCTTGAGTGGTCCTGAACTTCCACTCAGCATGGGTGTTCTCAATAGCTTAATGGATTCTTGTCTGTCAGCTTGCTGAAGTATACAACTTTACCAGACATCTCAGCATAAAACAACTTTTCAATGGTCTCTCCACCACAACCATGTTCAAAAGGGTAAAACCTGCTCTGTATAATTTTAAGAGTTAGGAGAGACAGGCACTGAAATAATAATACCCCAAGTACTTAGATTTTGCAGATATTAAGCTATGATAATGTAACATTTCAGTGTTACTTTGATTAATGTGGCAGAAGACTTTTTTCAGATAACTCTGGTGTTCCATTTTATACCATTTTCCCCCTTTCTGATTTCTTTCTATCAGAAACAGCAGCCTAAAGAGTAGACTGAGTAGTACTATAGTGCCCCAGGCTGCTAGAGAACTGTGGGAGGAAAAAAACACTCTCTGATGGTTTATTCCTATCAATTCTTAAGAGAACAACAATGGTGCTCTTTTCAAGGGCTGTCATCTACCCTTCCTTTCTTGGGGCTAGGTTTGTGCAACCCTTAGGGAACAGTGACCCTGGGATGCTATCCAAACTCTCAGAACAATTAGATGCACACAGCACCTTCTACACAGATGCTCTGGAGTGCAGAGAAAGTGTAGTTATGCCAGGCAGAGCTCATTCACATTATTTAGTGCAGGGACTGTGGTATAGTGGATGCAAAAGGCAGCAATGCCTGTGGAGAGCTTTGCATGACAACAGCATAATCACGCACCCTGGCCAGTAGTCCTCACTCCAGTTGAGGGACTCACCATAGAAAGGTTTCAGAGTAGCAGCCGTGTTAGGCTGTATCCGCAAAAAGAACAGGAGTACTTGTGGCACCTTAGAGACTAACAAATTCATTTAAGCTTAAGCTTTCATGGGCTACAGCCTACTTCATCGGATGCATGTAGTGGAAAATACAGTAGGAAGATATATATATATATATATATACACACACACACACACACACACACACACAGAGAGAGAGAGAACATGAAACAATGGGTGTTACTATACACACTATAAGGAGAGTGATCAGTTAAGGTGAGCTTTTATCAGCAGGAGAGAAAAAGAACTGTTTGTAGTGGTAATGAAAATGGCTCAGTTCCAGCAATTGACAAGGAGATATGAGGAACTGTAAGGGGGGGGGGAATAAGCATGGGGAAATAGTTTTACTTTGTGTAATGGCCCATCCACTCCCCGTCTTTATTCAAGCCTAATTTAATGGTGTCCATTTTGCAAATTAATTCCAATTCAGCAGTCTCTCATTGGAGTCTGTTTCTGAAGTTTTTTTGTTGTAATATTGCAACTTTTAGGTCTGTAATCGAGTGACCAGGAAGGTTGAAGTGCTCTCCAACTGGTTTTTGAATATTATAATTCTTGACGTCTGATTTGTGTCCATTTATTCTTTTGTGTAGAGACTGTCCGGTTTGGCCAATGTACATGGCAGAGGGGCATTGCTAGCACGTGATGGCATATATCACATTGGTAGATGTGCAGGTGAACGAGCCTCTGATAGTGTGGCTGATGTGATTAGGTCCTATGATAGTATCCCCTGAATAGATATGTGGACAGAGTTGGCAATGGGCTTTGTTGCAAGGATAGGTTCCTGGGTTAGTGTTTTTGTTGTGTGGTGTGTGGTTGCTGGTGAGTATTTGCTTCAGGTTTGGGAGCTGTCTGTAAGCAAGGACAGGCCTGTTTCCCAAGATCTGTGAGAGTGATGGATCGTCCTTCAGGATAGGTTGTAGATCCTTGATGATGAGCTGGAGAGGTTTTAGTTGGGGGCTGAAGGTGATGGCTAGTGGCGTTCTGTTACTTTTTTTGTTGGGCCTGTCTTGTAGTAGGTGACTTCTGGGTACTCTTCTGGCTCTGTCAATCTGTTTTTTCACTTCAGCAGGTGGGTATTGTAGTTGTAAGGATGCTTGATAGAGATCTTGTAGGTGTTTGTCTCTGTCTGAGGGGTTGGAGAAAATGCGATTGTATCGTAGAGCTCATAGACTCATAGACTTTAAGGTCAGAAGGGACCATTATGATCATCTGGTCTGACCCCCTGCATGCTGCAGGCCGCAAGACCCTTCCCTGGACTCTACCGTTGAAGTCCCCAATCCTGTGTTTTAGTGACTTCAATTGGCTGAGACCCTCCTGCTAGTGATCCCTGCCCCATGCTGCGGAGGAAGGCGAAAAACCTCCAGAGGCTCAGCCAATCTACCCTGGAGGAAAATTCCTTCCCGACCCCAAATATGGCGATCAGTAATACCCCGAGCATATAGGCAAGAGTCTCTAGCCTGACCCTTGTTGGCCATTATGCTATTCATGTACCATTGCTTGGTTTTCCTTGGCTACTATGTTTTATCATTAAACCATTCCCTCCATAAACTTATCCAACTTAATCTTAAAACCAGACAGGTCCGTCGCCCCCACCGTTTCCCTCGGAAGGCCGTTCCAATATTTCACCCCTCTGACGGTCAGAAACCTTCGTCTAATTTCAAGCCTAAACTTCCCCCCGGCCAGTTTGTATCCATTCGTTCTCGTGTCCACATTAGTACTAAGCTGGAATAATTCCTCTCCCTCCCTTGTATTAACCCCTCTGATATATTTAAAGATAGCAATCATATCCCCCCTCAGCCTTCGCTTTGTCAGACTAAACAACCCAAACTCCTCTAATCTCTTTTCATACGACAGGTTTTCCATTCCTCTGATCATCTTAGTCGCCCTTCTCTGCACCCGTTCCAGTTTGAGTTCATCTTTTTTAAACATTGGAGACCAGAACTGCACACAGTACTCCAAATGAGGTCTCACCAGCGCCTTATACAACGGAAGCAGGACCTCCCTATCCCTACTAGATATACCTCGCATAATACATCCCAAGACCGCATTGGCTTTTTTCACCGCCACGTCACATTGTCGACTCATAGTCATCCTGCGGTCCACAAGGACCCCTAGGTCCTTCTCCTCTTCCGTTACTTCTAACCAATGCGTCCCCATCTTGTAACTAAAATTGTTATTATTCATCCCTAAGTGCATCACCTTACACTTTTTACTATTAAATTTCATCCTATTTCTGATACTCCAATTCACAAGCTCATTCAAGTCTCCCTGCAGAATATCCCTATCCTCCTCCGAGTTTGCAACTCCTCCCACCTTCGTATCATCCGCAAACTTTATCAGCCCACTCTTGCAATCGGTCCCGAGGTCAGTTATAAATAGATTAAATAAGATGGGTCTCAAAACCGAACCTTGAGGCACTCCACTAGTAACCTCCCTCCAACCCGACAATTCACCCTTTAATACGACCCGCTGCATTCTCCCCATTAACCAATTCCTTATCCACCTCTGGATTTTCATATCGATCCCCATGTTTTTCATTTTAACCAATAATTCCTCATGGGGTACTGTATCAAACGCATTACTGAAATCCAGGTATATTAGGTCCACCGCATTTCCCTTATCTAATAAGTCCGTTACTTTCTCAAAGAAAGAGATCAGATTCGTTTGGCACGATCTGCCCTTCGTAAAACCATGCTGTAATTTATCGCATTTGCCATTAACCTCAAGGTCCTCAACTAGTTTCTCTTTTAGAATCTTCTCCAGCACCTTGCACACTACTGATGTTAAACTAACAGGCCTATAGTTACCCGGGTCACTTTTTTTCCCTTTCTTGAAAATAGGAACCACATTGGCTATTCTCCAGTCTAACGGGACCACCCCCGAGTTTACAGATTCATTAAATATAGTCGCTAATGGGCCTGCTATTTCCCACGCCAATTCCTTCAATATTCTCGGATGAAGATCGTCCGGTCCACCCGACTTAGTCCCATTAAGGCGTTCTAGTTTTGTTTCTACCTCGGATGCGGTAATCCCCCATCCTGTATGCCCCTCTGTAACAGTGCTAGTATCCCTAATACCTTCATTGGCCTCATTAAACACTGATGCAAAATATTCATTGAGATATTGCGCCATGCCTAGATTATCTTTAATCTCCTCTCCGGCTATAGTCTTCAGTGGTCCCACTTCTTCTTTCTTTGCTTTCTTCCTATTTATATGGCTGTAAAACCTCTTACTATTGCTTTTAATTCCCCTCGCTAAGTCGAACTCTTCCCGGCCTTTGGCCTTTCTCACTCTATCTCTACATTCTCTGACTTCACTAAGGTAAGTTTCCTTACTGATCCCTCCCCTCTTCCACTCTTTGTACGCTTTCTGTTTTTTCCTAATCGCCCCTTTCAGCCGGTCGCTCATCCAGCTCGGTCTAAGTCTCTTGCTTAGTATTCTTTTTCCCTTTTTGGGGATACAGGCCTCTGACAGCTCTTGCATCTTTAACTTAAAGTAATCCCAGGCTTCTTCTGCCTTTAGGTCCCTTAATACGTTTGCCCAATCCACTTCCCTTACCAGTCCCCTTAATTTGTTAAAATTGGCCTTTTTAAAATTATAAACCCTAGTCTTTGACTTAATTCTGGTACTCCTTCCATTTAGTTTAAACCGAATTAGCTCATGATCACTGGAGCCCAAGTTGTCCCCCACTACCACTTCCTCAACAAGGTCCTCACTACTTAGCTGTAGACAATGGATCGAGTGGTGTGGTCTAGATGAAAGCTGGATGCATGTAGGTAAGTATAGCGGTCAGTAGGTTTCCAGTATAGGGTATAGAAGCCCTCTACACCAACATTCCACACAAAGATGGACTACAAGCCATCAGGAACAGTAGCCCCGATAATGCCACGGCAAACCTGGTGGCTGAATTTTGTAACTTTATCCTCACCCATAACTATTTCACATTTGGGAACAATGTGTACCTTCAAATCAGCGGCACTGCTATGGGTACCCACGTGGCCCCACAGTATGCCAACATTTTTAGGTCTGACTTAGAACAACACTTCCTCAGCTCTCGTCCCCTAACGCCCCTACTCTACTTGCACTACATTGATGACATCTTCATCATCTGGACCCATGGAAAAGAAGCTCTTGAGGAATTCCATCATGATTTCAACAATTTCCACCTCACCATCAACCTCAGCCTGAACCAGTCCACACAAGAGATTCACTTCCTAGACACTACAGTACTAATAAACGATGGCCACATAAACACCACCCTACCCTGACTCTCACAAGTAGGCATAGCACCAGGCTGTGGTCAGTAAAATGCTTAAATAGTTCAATAAGCAGCTCCTGCAATTTCCCCCCTCTTAGCCTGTAGCATTGCTAATGCTAATGCCAAAACAAATAAACTGCCACCCACTGGCTTGCAGTAGGTGCACACATGCACTGAGACTAACATGGCTGATCACAGTAAGGCAGCTGGTGTGAAGCAGTCACCTGTTGTAGTCACTCCGAGGTGCAGTTTCGGGTGCACACTGCTGGGGCTGCACTAGCCCTTTGAGATGCAGAGACCCCCTTTGAAAATTATCTGGTGGATAAGTTTCCACAGGCACACTCCTATTATCCCCTTCTGGCAGGTGCAACCCACTAGTGTCTGAGTTGCCGGTTATTACTAGTGGAAGTGGCTGATTTAGCACTTTTTGAAAATTCACATACCCGTAGGGTGCACGCTTGGTTTCAGATCTGGGCACACCAGTGTGACACTCTATACCTCGGGGGAGTGTCCTGTAACCCCCATATTCCTCATTTATATCTAATTGTGACCTCACATATAAAGCATGCCATGTAAGGTATCAGGGGGAAGGTTATGATCTGCTGAAAATCACTGTTTTATCTAAATATGTATATAATCAGTGCATGGGAAGTTATGAGATTGTGTTGTATGGTTGTCAGTAAAACATGCAGTAAGTTGGGGAATCAACCAGATAATAGCTCCACAAAGACAACAGCAAAGAAAGTAACCAACGCCTGGGCAGGTATCAAACAACCATCAACAGCCACTGTCCAGCAAGGGAGCTACAATTCAATGACTCAACTGCATAAGACCACACCAGGGGCATTGCTCAACCTTGCCTGGGGACTCAGCAATGTCCAGCAGACATGCCTGGACTTGTGTTCTCCAAGTACATGGACTAAGGTAGGGGTTGGCAACCTTTCAGAAGTGGTGTGCCAACTCTTCATTTATTCACGCTAATTTAAGGTTTCGCGTGCGGTAACACATTTTAACGTTTTTAGAAGGTCTCTTTCTATAAGTCTATAATATATAACGAAACTATTGTTGTATGTAAAGTAAATAAGTTTTTTAAAATGGTTTAAGAAGCTTCATTTAAAATTAAATTAAAATGCAGAGCCCCCCGGACCGGTGGCCAGGACCCGGGCAGTGTGAGTGCCACTGAAAATCATCTTGCGTGCCGAAGGCGGCATAGGTTGCCTACCCCTGGACTAAAGGTATAAAACAGAACACCGGGGCCCAATGCTTTGCTTTTTCTCCTACCCCACTCCTTTGCTACAAGTAACAAGGACACTCAGAAGACTGAAGACTCCAACGGAGGAGACTGGCCCAGGTTTCAAGGGTGAAACCTGTTGTGACAGGTTCTTCCCCCCTTCGGGGTGCCACCTGGAACTGGGGTATCACTGAGCCACCTGACCCATCAGCCTGGGTTCCCTTAACACTGTACTATTATACAGCCTGTCAAGCCCTTCCCCAGGCTTCAGACTGCAATTTACCAGTACACATACACATAGCGACACACCCAGCTGCAACTATACACACAGATGCTGAGATCAGCTCTGCATGGGAAGGCTCAGCTAAGGAACGGCCCAGTTATTCAAGTGCACCCCCACTCTGGAGTGTAAACCCCAAATTATACCATCTTGCACTGCACAGAGAACTGTACAGCATAAGCTCAAAAAATTCACCCTCTCCCTCAATGTGGAGAGAATATACACAGCTTTTTGCCCCTAGTTAGATTTCCAGACACACTGGTTTTAGACAAAACAAATGCAAGTTTATTAACTACAAAGATAGATTTCAAGGGATTATAAGGGATAGCAAACAGATCAAGGCAGATTACATAGCAAATAAAACAAATACGCAATCTAAGCTCAATATACTAAAGAAACTGGTTATAAGTAGCAAATTCTCACCCTAAATGTTGTTTTAGGCAGACTGCAAAGAGTCTTGAAGGCAAGCTGCATTTGCTTTCAGCTTAAAATTCCAGATATATCTTTCACAGACAACCCAGATACCTTTTAGCCTGGGCTTGGCCCTTCTCCCCAGTCCAGTCTTTTTGTTCTCAGGTGTTTCCAGCAGTCCTCTTTCTTGGGTGGGGAGTCAATGAAGAACAAAACATAATGATATCACTCCTCTGCTTTAAATAGTTTTTGCATATGGTGGGAATCCTTTGTCTCCCAGTTTGATCCCCACCCCCAGTCAGTGGAAAAACACTAGTATTATCATGGAGTCCAGTACCAGGTGACCTGGTCACATATCCCTGCAGCCATAACTCAGAGGCTGTTTGCACCATCCGCAGGAAGGCTTCTGGTGGGTGATTAGCATCTTCTAAGACCTATTGTTCTCTCCAATGGCCCTTCCCAGCAAGCCATCTAGAGTGATTGCATTCTGTCTAGTGGGCATTCCCCAGGTGTAAACACATTTATAATAGATGCATAGACAATATTCCTAACTTCAGATACAAAAATGATACATGCATACAAATAGGATAATCATATTCAGTAAATCATAACCTTTTCAGTGATACCTCACATGACCTATCTTGTATAAAATACATCATACATAGGCCATAATCATATCATAATATCTCTATGAAGAATATTGGGGCTGTGGTCAGATGTTGGTTGTGTGTGTGTTCATTCAGTGTGCTGTCCCAGCTCTGCATAGATAGCAGAGATAGCAGACCTCAATTAAACTGCCCAATAAATCCACAGTCTCGGTTTTCAGTGAAGACACGTGGCCTGGTTTACTATCGATGAAGCATGGTAATAGCACCTGGCAAACTCTACGAGGATACTAAGACATGTATGCTCGTGACAATGGATGCAGCTCAGTCTGTGGTGGGACTTTCCACCGCTCCCTAGACTGGCCAAAGATACTCCCTCTGAGATACATCTTTATACCCGGATACAAACAAATTAGTGCTACCCCTGACATCGCTAGTTATCACCCATCATCTTGTACATGTTGGTTCAATCAAAACAGCTCTGTTACATACTGTCATCCTGAGCGTATCTTTTAGGAGGGGGTCAGTGTGTTCCAGTTATCCTTGGGAAATGTTGTTGTACCATCCTTGATATTGGGATGTTCTGGTACCACTTGATATCAGGGTGTGTTTGCGTGAGCACTCTGACTAGCACTTCTTAGGAATGTGTATTTCTGCAATATCAGTCCTGTTCTTGCCAAATTCTGTGAGCAGGTCCTCCCTCATACCAGGCCTCTAATACAAGGGTTTATGTCTCAGGCTCTCTTCCTACTATGGGGTGTAGTGTCACACCTGTGTACTATGAACTGCAATATCCAGTGGGGTGAGAAAACTGCTTAATCTAGAACAGGAGTGGGCAAACTTTTTGGCCTGAGGACCGCACTGGGTTTCCAAAATTGTATGGAGGGCCGGTTAGCGGAGGCTGCGCCTCTCCAAACAGCCAGGTGTGGCCTGGCCCCACCCCCTATCTGACCCCCCCCAGCTTCTCCCCCCACAACGGTGCCCCCGGGATTCCTGCCCCATCCAACCCTCCATTCCCTGTCCCCTGACCGCCCCCAGAACCCCTGCCCCTGACTTCCCTCTGCCACCCCATCCAACCCCACCTCTCCTTCCTGACTGCCCCCCCGGGACCCCTGCCCTCATTCAACTCCCCTGTTCCCTGTCCTCTGACCGCCCCAACCCCTATCCACACCCCTGCCCCCGACCACCACCCCAAAATTCCCTGCCCCCCCTACCTGGAGCACCAGTGGCTGGCGGTGCTATAGCCGCGCTGCCCAGCTGGAGCCAGTTACACCACCGCACAGCACAGAGCACCGGATCAGGCCGGGCTCTGCAGCTGCGCTGCCCCAGGAGCTCACAGCTCCACTGCCCAGAGCATTGCACCAGCGGCGGAGGGGGAACAGCAGGGGAGGGGCTGGGGGCTAGCCTCCTGGGGCAGGAGCTCAGGGGCTAGGCAGGAGGTTCCTGCAGGCTGGAGGTGGCCTGCGGGCCGTAGTTTGCCCACCTCTGATCTAGAAGTTGCCCAGTCTAATAGGGTTGAGAATCTAGACTGTGTGCTTATAATTTTCTTTTCTTTTGGTAACCACTCTGACTTTTTGACTATCACTTATAATCGCTTAAAATCTATCTTTTGTAATCAGTAAACTTGTTTTACTGTTTATCTTTACCAGTGAGTTTGGCTGAAGTGCCTGGTAAATCTGCTCAGGTTTACAAAGGCTAGTCCTACGTCCACTTTCCATTGATGAAATGGTGAACCAATTAAATTTGCACTGCTAGTCTTGAGCAGTGCAAGACAGTATATTCCTGAGGTACAGTGCTGGGAGGTGGGGGGATTTGGCTGGTGCCTTTCTCTGTGTGATTCATGAGTGGCTCTGGGAGCATTCATGCAATCTAGCTGGGTGTGGGGCTTCACATGCAGTTGTGCTGAGTGATAGCACCTGGAAGCTTTGTGAGAGACCGCCCAGGCTGGAGAGTTAAGGGCACAGCTGTCCCACAGTTCCAGGCTGCACCCCAGGCTCCTGTCACACCAGATGCCTCCAATCTCTCAGAAGATCCCAGTTTCATGCCAGTGAAATTGGTATCATGCTATGGACATGCGTTTGCTAACAAGACAAACACGTGCATTGTTACTCACAGTCCAAAAATAATAAATGCAGATATTTACAGAGAAGCAGAAACACTGAGACCTTCATCTGGCAAATCAATAATCCAAATAAAATTGTGACCCTAATGTCTGAGAGGAAAATAGAAAATTGCCACATACATACACTAGCATAATAAGCAAATGTTAATTGATGTATTTTGATTGTGATAGTTCCTGGGAGATTTGCAATGAGCAAGGCTTTACTGTACGGGCAATTCCACAGCATATGCTGGAACATCTAGGAAGAGTCATCATTTCTAAGTACTTTCTACCATCTGCTAGAAAAACTGAAATATTGAAAGGTTTTTTCCTCCACTTTCTCTCTGACTCTTCATATATACAACTGACTTCATTCTTGCCATTTATGACCCATTAATATTTTGTGTAGTTCTCTTTTAAAAGAGTTGGTCTTTTATATATTTTATGCTACTGAATTATATTATAGTAATGGGTACAGAAAGAACAAAAGATATATAACTTTCCAGACAGAGAGCCAGCCTCATGGA
This sequence comes from Trachemys scripta elegans, assembly GCF_013100865.1. NCBI lineage: Eukaryota > Metazoa > Chordata > Testudines > Emydidae > Trachemys > Trachemys scripta. The sequence goes on along the minus strand of NC_048303.1, from coordinate 65,808,783 downwards.
TTCATTGATTTACACCCACGTTTTGTGCTATAGTTCAAGGATAGAAATTGCTGTTTACTAAAACAGATGTCAGTCATTTAAAGTTTCCTCCTAAAGTCAGAGGCCTCCAGCTTTAGCTGTGCCTATAGCTACTGGGTGCAACTTTGGGCAGGGCATTTGTGGGTTCCCTCCTCACTAGCTTACATCGCTCTCCAGCAACTCCCTTTGGTCATTACAAAGTCCAGCATTGATGGGTTCTAAGGTGAGTTAAGTCTAGGTTTCCCATGCCAGAAGAGGGTTGTTGTAACTATATTGGGCCTTTCAGAAGGGAGACAGACTTTGGTAAGGGCTCCATGAAGGACTTGGAAAAACTACCAATGTGAACAAAAATATTTGTTTTGGTTTTAAAAACAGCAGATTACCACTTATCTTGTCATGTAGAAATCACCTTCAGGGAAAGGGTGAGTCACTGGCAGAGAGACTAATGTAATATGTTGACCCTAAAGCAAGAGGTTGCATATTAGTTCCTCTGTGAACATGGGGGAAAATCTACAGTGGCTCTGTTTGCCACAGGGTTGAATCCAGAGACTTCCTTAATTTTTTCCATATACCCAAAAGAAATAAAAGGTGTGACTGACAGTGAAACATTCTCTATTCACTGGGAAAGCAAGCTCCTGTGTAGTTGTTCCATGTTCACAGTTCTTCTACTGAGGGGAGACAAGGGTTCATAAAGTGTCAAAAAAATGAAGTGCTATAGTATTTTTCCCATTTCTGTGTTAAAGAACAGCCAAAACAATTTTAATTACATTTGTACACAGACAAATTTGATGGGAAATTGTATGCTGAGTCTGTGCATAGAATGAATATTTACAACGCAGTTATAAATGCTTGGGGAAAATAAAAACAAAACCAGGATTTATAATGGAAATGCTGTCACTACATAGTTATGGCTGTGTCACTAGCAGAAGCTGCTATAAAAAAATTAAAAGGTTTAGGAACTGAAGTAAAATGAAGTAACAAGTTGTACAGTTACTAACTCTTAATTGTTTAAATGTACCTACATAATGACATTAATAAATGTTACCCAAAAATCAGACTTCAGTAATGCTAAGAAGTATGATGGAATGAAGAAAGCTTTTTTTGTATCAATGTCAATCTGTTTACCATTAAAAGGCTTGAGAGGCATATAAAATGAAGTCTGACTGGTAAAGGGCTGCACATAACATTCAGTAAATAGTTTGTCATTGGTATTTTAAAACAGAATAGACAGGATGCAACATCCTATTTACTTTCAAGAACGAGCAATTATATTATGAACATAAAAAAGTGACTGATTATAACATTGTGTGACATTTTGAAGCTAACAGCTTCAATGGTTATAACCATAAGATTCTGACGAAGAAAAATATGCCTTATGGGCATCTCTAAGTTAAAACATCCTCAGAGAAGAAAAGTAATTAAAACAGTCAAGGACCTCACCAAAACAAGATAAAATGAACAGAAACATGATTCTAGTGGGTTTTGGTTTTTACTATTAAAATATAAAAAACTAAGAAGAAAAAAAAATTGTCATTCCCCTCCCAAAAACTGTCAAATTTGTATGCAGTATTTTTGTAGCTATGTCAGTCCCATAACATTAGAGAGACAAGGAGAGTGAGGTAATACCTTTTATTGGACCAACTTCTGTTGGCAAGAGAAACAAGCTGGGCCAATAAAAGATATTACCTTACCCACCCTGTTTCTGTTCAGAGTTTCTAATTTACCTCTTGTATAGCTAATATCCTTCTGGATTGAGGGATAGTTTCAGACATTCAATCAAAACAGTGATATATATCAGCACAGTAGTATATTGCCACACAATGTCCAATTTAAATGGGAGGGACAAAGTTCAAAGTTTCTGAAATTGAGCACACATATTTTTCATGTGTCTCTATCTGCATATATAAAACTAAATTAGCAATAATTGGAAATGAACATTTTACATGTGTATGTCATGCACTCAAATTCTGTTTTACTTTGTGTGCACAAAACTGCCTGTTTTCATGCTCTCGGGTGGGCATGCAAAACTGTACATGCAGTTTGAGGCCATACTTCAAACCATGTCCCTAAAAGTTTACAGAATGCCTGTTTGTAAGATTGGAGAGTTATTGAAAATGCCTTCACAAGGCTCTGTAAAAGATATAGAAAGGTGAGATTTAAACTGGTATAAAAAGTATTAGCTTATTAAAACTGAGAAGTGCCTATTCATGTTTCCAAAGAGGAAAAAAATGCAAATATTCTTATTTTCATCATTTTGTTCTATAAATGTAAGCAAATAATCTATAGTATACCTTTTATTTCCCTTACCTCACCCATATACTGACTCAAAGGAGAAGCACTGAATCAAAGTGAGCCATGGAAAACAGAAAAACACTACATGCCTTATTTATAATTCTCTCTGTAGATAGATTATATCCCGATCATTTTTGCTATTACTTTGTTTCTAGTAGTTTATTGTGGTAGGTTTAATTTTGTTTTTCTTTTCATTCAACAGGCTGAGGCAAATGGTCCAGCAAATCCTTTTATTAGTTCAAGTGCAAATGCTCCATCATCTCCCAGGACCTTAACCTCCTGCCAGTATGTGGGCTGGAGAGTTGCCAGTGTACTCTCCCAGGTCTACTTACCACCCATTGGTCCCAACATCCCTCTGCCAAGCAAACCTAAACACAAGCTATCTCCTATGCCGTATCAGCACTCAGAGCAATGTGAGGTGGAGAAAAAAACTGCATGTTCTTCTCTGAGGTATTTGTTTCCTACATATAAACCTCTGTCCCTTCCTCCCCTTCACACACTCCATTTATTTTTCTGTTTTATAAGGGAGATATATAGTTCCCATTCTCTAATCCCCTGAATTCAGCATCTGAAAAGGTTCAGCAAAATATATTTGGAGTAAAATTAGTCTGGATCATGTCTAATTTTTATGTTGAAAGGCTTGTGTGCTTTGCATTGGAGATGCTTGGCTGTATGTCATCTCAGCCTCGTGCATTATCAAGTTTAAGAATAAGGGCTTTTAAAAAAGGAAACATTTTGCACACCTAAGTCATACATTAAAGAATTTCTGAATTTATTTTAAGAACATGAGAATAGCCATACTGCGTCAGACCAAAGGTCCATCTAGCCAAGTGTCCTGTCTTCCCACAGTGGCCAATACCAGGTGCCCCAGAGGGAATGAACAGAACAGGTAATCAAGTGATCCATCCTGTCACCCATTCTGGCAAACAGAGGCTAAGAACACCATCCCTGTCCATCCTCGCTAATAGCCATTGATGGACCTATCCTCCATGAACTTATCTAGTTCTTTTTTGATCCCTGTTATAGTCATGGCCTTCATAACATTGTCTGGTAAGGAGTTCCACAGGTGGAAGTATTTCTTCACAAAATGCAGTCAATTTGTTTGTTTTAAACCTGCTGCCTATTAATTTCATTTGGTGACCCCTAGCTCTTGTATTATTAGGACGAGTAATTAACACTTCCTTATTTACTTTCTCCACATCAGTCATGATTTTATAGACTTCAATCGTATCCCCCCTTACTCATGTCTTTTCCAAGTTGAAAAGTCCCAGTCTTATTAACTTCTCCTCATACGGAAGCCGTTCCATACCCCTAATCATTTTTGTTGCCCTTTTTCTGTACCTTTTCCAATTCCCATATATCTTTTTTGAGATGGGGCAACCACATCTGGATGCAGTATTCAAGATGTGGGGGTACCATGGATTTATATAGAGGCAATATGATATTTTCTATCTTATCTATCCCCTTCTTAATGATTCCCAATATTGGGTTTTTTGACTGTCGCTGCACATTGAATGGATGGTTTCAGAGAATTATTCCCAATGACTCCAAGATCTCTTTCTTGAGTGGTAACAGCTAATTTAGACCCCATCATTTTATATATATATATAGAGAGAGAGAGAGAGAGAGAGAGAGAGAGGATTACATTTTACTATGTGCATTACTGTGCATTTATCAACATTGAATTTCATCTGCCATTTTGTTGCCCAGAGCTCCTTTTGTAGCTTTTCGCAGTCTGCCTGGGACTTAACTATCTGGAGTAATTTTTTTATCATCTGCAAATGTTGCCACCTCACTGTTTAACCCTTTTTTCCAGATCATTTATGAATATGTTGAATAGGACTGGTCCCAGTACAGATCCCTGGGGGATACCACTATTTATCTCCCTTCATTCTGAAAACTGACTATTTATTCCTACCCTTTGTGTCCTATCTTTTAACCAGTTACCAATCCATGAGAGGACCTTCCCTCTTATCCCACAACAGCTTACTTTGCTTAAGAATCTTTGGTGAGGGACCTTGTCAAAGGCTTTCTGAAAATCTAATACTGTATATTCACTGGATCCTCCTTGTCCACATGCTTGTTGACCCCCCTCAAAGAATTCTAGGAGACTTGTGAGGCATGATTTCCCTTTACAAAAAATATGTTGACTTTCCCCCAACAAATTATGTTCATCTATGTGTCTGACAAGTTTGTTCTTTACTATAGTTTCAACCAGTTTTCCCGGTACTGAAGTCAGGTTTACTGGCCTGTAATTGCCAGGATCACCTCTGGAGCCCTTTTTAAAAATTGGCGTCACATTAGCTATCTTCCAGTCATTTGGTACAGAAGCTGATTTAAATGATAGGTTACAGATGACAGTTAGTAGTTCTGCCATTTCACATTTGAGTTCCTTCAGAACTCTTGGGTAAATGCCATCTCATCCTGGTGACTTATTACTGTTTAGTTTATCAGTTTGTTCCAAAACCTCCTCTAATGATACTCAATTTGGGACAGTTCCTCAGATTTGTCACCTAAAAAGAATGGCTCAGGTTTGGGAATCTCCCTCACATCCTCAGCAGTGAAGACCGATATAAAGAATTTATTTAGTTTCTCTGGAACAGTCTTATCATCCTTGAGTGGTCCTTTAGCATCTTGATCATTCAGTGGCCCCACTGGTTGTTTAGCAGTCCTCTTGCTTCTAATGTACTTAAAACATTTTTTTGCTATTACTTTTTGAGGGACAAAGTTCCTTTTGAATTAGATGATATAGCAACCCAGTTTTCAGGAAGTTATCCAATAATCAAAGTAAAACAAGATCATTCAGGACTGTACACTGATTTAAATGAACTCTTTTTGGCCCAATCCTGTCATCCTGCCACATATTTTGAAAGTAACGCCAAGGATCTCAGTTATATTAGTAAATATGTATTTTATTCCAGGAGGAAATGAAATGTCCAGCCACAAATTTAAAAGATTCAGTGCATGGGCAAAATTCCAATATTTTACTACTAATCCTGGTACAAAAAGAGAGTTACAAAAATTAACATCAAATGTCTCAGTTGTATATATGGTAGTGCATCTGAAAGGACAGCAGGGCCCCTAAAGACTTCAGTTAAGCCTTGTATGCATATGGCTTTTTTGGTCTTGCATGCAGTTTGGTTCTTAATTCCTCTCCTGCCCCCAGAAAATGTGATTCTCAGTGCACATGTACAGTGCATAAATAGGTATGAAATTACCAGATCTGTGCACAATTTCATGCATAAATGGCAAAGCGGGAGTGAGGGGGAGGGAGAGAACAAACCATGTTTAGAGGTTAGTTTGAAGATTTGACCCAATATCATCATATATATGATATATATCATAATTTTCTTTACTTGTTTGTGCTGTACAGATTTTTTTCTGTGCCATACTCCATTTCTCATTTTATCTTTGAATTGCTATAGTGTGTTAGGTTAGTTAATATTTGTATACCCCCTGAAGGTGAAAGGCATTATATAATTGCTATTATGTAATTAAGAAGTCACTTTCACTTAGAACAACTTAGTGTTAAAATAGAAAGCATGTCCAAGGTCAGCATGAAACATCACTTTCTAACTCGAAGGAATTAAATATCTATACAACTTCACTTCAGACTAGCATAGTAAAGGTCATAGTCTAATGTGACTAAAGGATATTTAAAAAAAAAAAAAGTTCTTTCAGCTACAAATAATCCTGACAAGCTAGGCTTTTTGAAGGATGGTACATTCTTAGAAACCAACGCATAGCAATGGTGAAAATATCCTCAGATGAGACAGCTACATATAAACATGCAAGAGCTTCTGGCAATAAATAAAGCATGACTTTTTCCACAGGTATCAAAGGCAAAATGTGTCAGATGTGAATTGAAGTATGACTACTGTCTGTTGCCTAAAGAAGGAGGAATATAATCCAGAAATTCTTGATACTAGTTTTTAAGTCATGCACTGCTGATTCAAGATCCAGAAAATAATTCATAACGATTACAGTAATTCAGGTTCTGAAAGCAATATGTAGCCTGGTAGGCTCACTGAACAGAGACAAGTTTGTGAAAATGGATTTTCAGACCCTCATGACCTAGATTTGCAGTGTTCTGGGAGCCAATAATATCCCTAGTAAAAGTGCTTGAACCTTCTCTTCGAAGCCTAAAACTGTGTGATGCTCAACATGTGCAAGTTAAATTAGGCCTCTGTCAACTTTTGCCTACAGCCCTCTTCAACGATCTGCTCATTTTGGCTGGCACCCTCAGCCACCTCCCTTCTCAACTCAAACAAATGGGCCTCAGAGCTGCTCTAAGTTGTGCCTGTCTGCAACATCCCTCCCACCCTTTCAGGCACTCAGGGATCACTGGAGCACAGTGATGCTCTCGCTATGCCCCTTTTCTCCCAGACGTGCTCTGACATATCCCCTCCATCTGGCACCAGGCCATGGGGTGGCCACTTGGGGATTCTCCTAGTGTAAGGGCAGTATCCGTGTAGCCAGTGATGCTGCAGCGATGTAAAGGAGCTGGGAGGGAGAGTCAGGGGCAAGAGAAGCCAATGGAGCCATGCCAGTTTACACCAGCTGAAGATCTGGGCCAATATTCTTACTGTAATAGGAACACCATGTCCAACTCAATACAACCAACCGATTTAAAAATATTCTTTTCAGCTGCTTCAAAATATCATGCCTGGGAGAACCCAAGGGAAAGGAAATTACTGATATGAAATGAGATGGGATTGCAGCACCTTCATGGCCTGTGACCTGCCTCTCAGTGAAGTGAAAGGCAGGTTAATTACTGATTTAAAAACAAACCAACCAACACCCACACTGAGTCATGCCACAGCCTAAGTACAGCATCAGGGCTCTGACAAAAAGAGAGTGATAAACTATGATGTATCTCACATACTGCAAAATGCTAGAAACCTAATTGCCGAGACATGTCATACTTGATTTTCCATTGTATCTGAGAACCAGTTGGAACTCTTTGATCGTCAGTCATCCAGCCCTGGTGTAAGAAAGCAGCAGTTTAACTATTCTACCACACCTCCACTTCCTTGCCATCCTGGCTCTTCCCCACACCAATAAACTGCTTCCCTCTCCTTACACTGGAGCCACATCCACCAGCCTCCCACCAGTGCGGAGTTCCTCTGTGAAGAAAGAAATCTCCATTAGCTATCTCTGGCCACTTTGCCCTGCTTACACAGTGACATTAGCAGACCAGAGGAAGCAGGCCCGTAGTTATTTCCGTTCTCATACCTACCCAATATCTACTCTATCTAGAAAGAAGGGTGAATGTATATTGTCAATCCTGGTTATGCATCAGAGTGTTCATCTAGACTTTGCCGATGTGGTTTGCAGTCTTCTTAATCATTCTGGGTCTTTCACTACTTTTAGATTCTCAGGTGACAGCTGAGCAATGTAAGTGCACTTTTCATCTATGGTTATCCTTGTGTGCGTCTGTTCCTCTTCAACAAGACCTCCTCACAGAGGTCTATGACTTTGTAACATCAAGGCCAGAGTACTACCATACACTCTGCTTAGAGCTACCCTTGAAAAGGACTCAAACTCATACAGCTACTCCCCTGAAGTGTAACAAACATTTGAGGGCATAATACTAGCCCTCAGTGATCTGTGCTAGATATTAGTAGCAGGTGGTGGTGTCAGTTAAAACCAAAGTGATCTGTAATCCAGCTATCTGAGAGACCATCTCTTCACCAATATCCCGCTTTGGGAGTAAGGATCTGCCAGATCACTCTCACAGCCAGTTCCAGTCAGAGCATTCTGAAGGACCTACTCAGGCTGGCAGTCTATCTGAACCTGCTTGGCAAGTATCAGGGAACAGCACAAGCTCTTTTTTTAGCCAGGCTTTTCATTGAACTTTATAATAAGGAATGTGGTTTATAAACAAGCAGGTGTGCTGTTAGCCTGTTGATTGGTTATTGAGTGCTTTTACTGATGTATAGCACCTAGTTGCTTTAGAGACAGGTGACACTATATATTTCTAAACAAATAAATAAGTATGTTGAGTAGCTGCTTTGAGCCTTTAGTTCCAGTCAAAGGTTATTTATTGCATAAACTCTTCTCAGTTACCATGCTGGCCTGTGTTAGGTGTGATAAGAAAACTCATTCAAAATTTAACAGCCAAAGAGAGGCACATGGAAGTCAAAAAGGAGCAGCTAGAGGCCCATAGTTATAGTTTAAATACAGCTTTTATTTGCTAAAGCTTAAATACAGAAACACTAGAGCCAGATGTATGTGCATCCCTCCTCTGCCCCCGCCCCCACCAGTCAGTACAAGTTTTGCTGACCTGATAATGTGGAGAAATGTGTGCATTTTTATTTTTTATGGTTATTTGTTTTTCCAAACAAAGGAAAAAATCATGCCAGCAGTGGATACTAATTTTGACAGACTGCCTCACTGTGTTAGCATCTGAAAAACAGTATTAAAAAGGGTCAGATGAAAAAGGTTTAGGGCAAACACTTTTCCTTTCTGGCCAGGCAATAAACAAATTAGTTCTCTTTTCTAGCTATTGCTACAGTGTCTTCCTTCAGGGGAAGGGATAGTTCAGTGGTTTGAGCATTGGCCTGCTAAACCCAGGGGGTTGTGAGTTCAATCCTTGAGGGGGCCACTTAGGGATCTGGGGCAAAATCAGTACTTGGTCCTGCTAGTGAAGGCAGGGGGCTGGACTCGATGACCTTTCAAGGTCCCTTCCAGTTCTAGGAGATAGGATATCTCCATTAATTAATAAAAATAAGTCTGAGAGACTAGATATGCCAGCAATGCCAGCAAGGGTGAATCAAGCCAAACATAAGGAGGTAAAAATTGTCTATCACTACTAGCAGAAGGGTAGGAGAAATGTACTCCAGGAGCCCTGCTGGTGGAGGCTGACCTGAAATAAGTTGAGTCAACGGCCCATGCCCCCTGTACAGCCAATGCCTCTACTTGTAGACACATATACCTTGAGGCCAGAAAGGACAATCCATGTTCATCTAGTCTGACCTCCTGCACATTGCGGGCCACAGAACCTCATCCACCCAGTCCTGTAATAGACCCATAACCTCTGGCTGAATCACTGAAGTCCTCAAATCATGATTTAAAGATTCAAGTTACAGAGAATCCACCATTTATTCTAGTTCAAAACCAGCAAGTGACCCGTGACCCATGCTTCAGAAGAAGGTGAAAATCCCCCAGGATCTCTGTCAATAGGAGTTCAAGGAAAATTCCTTCCTGATTCCAAATATAGTGATCAGTTAGATCCAGAGCATGTGGAGGACACCGACCAGCCAAACACCTGAAAAGAATTCCACATAATAATTCACAGCCCTCTCCATCTAATGTCCCGTCTCTGACTGTTGGAAATATTAGTTACTAGCTGTTGCAGATGGCCATATGCCATTGTAGGAAATCTCAACATACCATCCTCTCTATGACTTCTCAAACTTGGTCTTAAAACAAATTAGGTTTTTTGCCCCTTCTGCTCCCCTTGGAACACTGTTCCAAAACTTCACTCCTCTGATGGTTAGAAACCTTAGGCTTGAAATCAGACAAAAACGTATTGATGGACAATTTATATATATCTGAGAATCCCATTCTTAGGCACCCAATTCACCCCAGGCCTTGCATAAGAAATCAGGGACCTAACTCAGTGTTGCTAGTTTTACTAAGCAGCAGGGTAATCTAAGAGTTAGGTGCTGCAATACTTAGCATTGCTATGCCCAAATCTCTTTGGGGATCTAGCCCTAAGGGCTTGATTTTGCTCTGTCAAAAACAAAAAATGACAAGACCATCAGTGTCTCACTACATACCATGGGCCTAAATCTGCTCTCACTGAAATCACTGGCAAAATATCTGTTGCCTGCAATGCTTCAGGATCTTGTCCCATAGGACCAGAAGCATTTACATGTTAGTGACTTAATAGCAATTGCATGGATGCAAGAGAGAGCACAATTTGCCCCCCCCCCCATCTATTCCACTTTAACATCCTTAACTTTTTCTCCTAGCTACTTGATGAGTTCTCTGCTTGTTCTTTCCAACACAATGGACAAAACCCCTTTACTTTCTTTCTCACCTTCAAACTGTAATATCACTTTAATGTACTTATCCCTACAGCATACCTACATTGTCTATTTCCAGCTGTAATGCACTGTATATTACAGCTCCCTTCCTTCATTCCAACCCCTAATTACTTGTCTCCTTTTTTCAGTCTCTCCTTACAGTGATTCAGGTCTTCCACTCATCCACTACTTGTTCCTTAAAAGAGTAGAGCCGCATCAAGCACTAACCATGTATCTTTAATAAATTGTCATATTCATTTATCTTCTTGAGCAGCTTCCACTTCCCTCTCCAGCTGTGCCACTGCAATTTAAGATTAGTAATTATTAAACATCCATCATATGTAAAATGAATTGTCTCTACATACTTAACTGTTAACCAGAGCACAGTAGCTGTCATTCCCACCTCACCCCCTTTTTCTTTTTGTTCAGATAAAAAAAAGTTCAGACAAAGGGGCAAACCCATTGCTAACATTAAGATGCCCACACAGACTGAAAAACTAGAGAGATAAGGAGAATTCCTCCCACCTAAGTTATTTTATTGGCCTTATGTAGTGATAAACACAATATAGTCTCATTTTTCTCAGCTGTCCTACTTCTAGGCAGGAATATGTACTTGTTGTCCCCAAGTTTCCAAGTAAAATATTCTAAGCAGGCACCCAGTTCAACAAGTTGTCCATTAGCCATTCTAATGTCAAGAATATAGAGGCAAACTCAGTGAAAACATATCACACAGGTAAATGTGTCATCTGTGGAATTGTTTTCCAGCATATCTTCCTTGCCTCTGTCTTTTCATCGGGTCTTGTTATAAACAATACATTCAGCCTGGTACAGCAGCTGTGACACAACCATCCTAACAGTATGTCACTTAAAAACAACAACAAAAAAACAAAACAAAAATAAAACCCCTAGAAAAGCAGCACTCCTTGATTGTTGCCAGGCCAAAAAGAAACCTGTTTGTAATACCCTATTTTTGTTTCCTTTGATCTGTTAAATATTGTTTTTCAGATGCTGACACAAACATTTCTCAGATGCATGATTCTACAAAATCCTTACTTGTGCTGAGTAGCACTTAGTCACGTGGGTAGCTCAACTGGGACTATACACCTGAGCAAGTGCTACTTGCTGGGAAGTAAGGGTTGCGTGAATGGGTCCAAAAAGAATTTACCCACTTATTTCAGTGGGAGCAGGATTGTGTAAAGGAAAAGTGATGTTTCAAGAATCATAGTTATGAGGTGTGAAATTACTTAGAGTGGCAATAAGCAAGGAGACTATTCTTCCAATAGAACCATTGTTTTATTCGTTGCATAGAAGTTTGGATTTTTTTTATCCCCAATGTAGTGAAGACGATGGAAGCCATATCATATTGCAGATAATGGATTAGCACAGTGCTGTTCTAGTCACCTAGAGCCAGATTATGCAGCCCTTACTTACAAGGAGTAGCATCTTCCAACAGTCTAGTCATCTTGAACTCAGTGAGGTTCCTCACACAGTAAGATATTACACCTCTACCCCAACATAATGCTGTCCTCTGGAGCCAAAAAATCTTACCACTTTATAGGTGAAACCACGTTATATCGAACTTGTTTTGATCTGCCGGAGCGCATGTTATATCGGGTTGCATTATATCAGGGTAGAGGTGTACTTAGCATTAGTGAGGATGGCAGAATCTGGCCCTAGAAATCAGCCAGGTGTTCTTGAAAGCATTTTCGTCAGTGTTGTGGGTGTGGAAAGTGAGAGGAAGCTTTAACAGGAAGAGTAAGTAGTATTGTCAACTCCAATTCTGAAAGCGATTACACTCTTCTGTATTTTAGTGTTGTAATTAATTATTCTCATCGCCAATAGGCCAATTATTCTGAGCATTGTAAAGAGCATTATTTTAACAAGACCAGTTGTCATTTTAATCAGTGGAGAGAGCCATGTAACAGTTCTTAGTGTCAAAAAAGGTAAATCAATAATAGAGCATACAGCGAGGAAAGAGACTGTATAAAAGTCAGGGTGGATATGAGAGAGGTAGTCAAACACATAGCAGGATTGCAGTTCATATGCACTGTGCCCAATTATCTCCTTGCTTTTACAATTGTAATAATTTAGCCCACTATGTGTCTCAGTTTCCTGTCATAAGCCCTTCAATAAGCCCTAATATTTGCTTCAGATTGAAACCTAGCATACGGAACCAAAAGTGTGAGGGGAGGAGCTTGCTATATTTTCATTACAGCACACTTTCACATTAGCCTGTGACTCAAAAACAACCAAGCAGTTTAAGAGTACATACACATTAGAAGTAATTGGAGATTGTTGTTAGTTGTTTGCTCCTCCATTATGTCAATAGCAGCTTAGTAACAGATATTTTATTTTATGTGTAGCACAAGTGTACCTGACTACCCAGGTTAATGTTTCCTTTGCCATTCACCTTTATACAGCGATGAGACTTTTTAACAGGCATATAATAAAAACAGCTTTGTTTAAAAAAAAACAACAAAAACAGAAAGTTTTAAGAATTCAACCAGTGGTTGGAGGGGAACAGGTTGCACAGGACAGCTACTCCCTGGTTCTGCCCCCATCTTTCAGGGCATTGTCAATCATTTCCCCCATTTGCTCTGCAACACTATATTTCACCATAGTGAAGATTGTTTCTCACCATATGAGCTTTCAGATTGTTATGCTGAATGACACACCTACAGCTCAAAAGACAGAGACAAGCTTCTCTCACCAACAGAAGTTGCTCCAATAAAAGATATTACCTCATCCACATTGTCTCTAATATCCTGGGACCAACATGGCTACAACACCACTGCATACAACAATTACACCTCCTTTAAAATGATTTACCTGGAGATGGCATGAAATATTTGTATAAAAGGATACAGTGATGGGCCTGAGGGAGCTCTTAGGGGCCGCTTGTTAGAATTCTGCACACAAACTGAATGCAATTATCCAGCCTGCGCTGCAGCTCACCTCCTCTTTGGCAAAGCATCCCTAGAGCTCATAAAAATCTTTGAGCAGAAATATTTTTGCTTTTGGAATGGACCATGTTGCACAGATTTGCAATAACATGTTTAGTCCTGGTCCTTCCCAGCCCCCATAAGGCCTTCAAACTACTCCACCAGTCTTACACAAGCCTTGAACATTATGCTGTAGTTATCAGGGGGTTTTAAACCACTGCCCATCACCAGTGTCTGAGCACGTTCTATGTAAAAAAACCCTCAAGAGCAATAGCTAAGTCTCTAGTGAACTCCATGGAGTCGCTGGTACTTCTTTTCTGGGGTTAAAATCTCCGCTTGGGGTAAGATTTTTGTTTAAATTAATAAAAAACAACAACAAAAAGCCCCTTCCTGTGTACTTAACATTTTGTTCTAAAGAAAATCCAATACCATATGACCCTTTCCAGGAGATTTTATAAGTTTGTTGGGCAAATGGTGGTTGATAGCTTCCTTAGCTGCTGTGAGGCAGATTCCCAGTTCTGTGCCCTTCCTCCCTGTATCATGTACACCCTGCTACATGACTCTGGGGAAACATGGCTGTGAGAGCCCCATCGGAAATCCCTGAAGGACAAGTATTTCAGAGCATGGTACATCAGCCTTTTACTAAAGTGGATCAGATTCAGTCCTGGGTTTGTGTGCACACACAAGTCCACGGCTTACAGTGAAAGGTTGCTATGTGGAACTGAGAATAAAGTTTGGCTCATTACATGAAACAGCTAGGGCTTAATGTTCAAACGGAAAGGCAGTTACAGCCTAGTGCCAAAATGCCTGTGTAACTGTGTATCTAATTTGCGCACTGAATTAAATTTGGACTATATTGCTTTTGTGGTATATGGGACATAGTAAATGAGTAGGAAACAGTCAGAAAATAAACATTTAACTTATAATACATAATTAGAAGAGGTAAATTACCTCAAAGAACCCAAAACAATCTTATAAATATAATTTCCTTTCAACTGAATTATGTATGTTCTCAGAATATTCCAAACTGCACTGGCCTTTGCTAAGGTGGAGGGTAATATTGCCAGCCTGAAGAATATTATCTCATTAAAAAAAACAAACAAAAAACCTTGTGCCACAAGATGGCAGCCTAAAATCAGTCTTCTATAGAAGTGACACTATCCATCTTTAGTTCTTAAAAATGTTTTCCAATTACTTCTATTAAGCCTGTGCTGTGAAAACGTATCAATCATGGTTATGAAATAATCAGGCCAATGTTTGCAAATCGTGATCTGATCTGTACCTGATGATATTTTGAGTAGTATCAAGGAATCAAAATTTTAGCTATTACAAAAAAACTTACATTCATCTGATATTTAGTGTTAACAATGGGATGGGGGGGGAGGAGAGTAGGAGAAGAGTGCCTAAAAATATATGTATTGATTACTGCTTTATAGAGTTAAGAAGCAGAACTACAAAACATTTTAGTGCAACATCTTGGTTCTAATTAGCAACATTGTTTATAATTTGAATATTTTGGGACTGATGTCTAAATTTTAAATGTGAGGCTTGAATTCCATAAGAAACACTTTGCAGTTTGCTAGCAATTAAGTCAGATTCAGACCTAGTGCAAATCCCCTATTAATGCAACCAAATTTGACATTTTGCCTTTGTTGTACATTTTCTCTTAATTTCAACAAGGGACTATGATTATTGTATCTGACATTGTTTCCACTCTGCTCTGCATATTTGAACTAAATTAAAGGTTCAATCAGAAGAATTCAAAGCACAATAAAATGTGTAACAATTATTTTAACTCTCCATCATCAATTCTGTTCATTTCTAATGCACTCATGGTAGGAAGGCACCAATACTACTTAGTGTTACATTTCAAAGCACTGTACATTCACTAACTAATTAAGATATCCACATACTATCTAAAAAGGCCTGTGAATATCAACTGAAAATATATTGGATTCTTTGGGCCTGTGTTTGTACCCTTTGTGTGTTTCTTTATGCAGTGTTTTAACAAGTGATTTGGCGGCAGCAATGTTTGAGGAAACAGTGAGTTGTATGATTTATTCTAATGCTTGCAAAGAAGGTGAATTTTGAACACAACTGAGTATTCACATTAGAAATCCAATTCTGGGAGTTATGCTCATCCAGTTAGGGAGAAAAAATAAATTGTGTGATCTTTATATCCAATCATAGTTGCCAACAGCTAAAATTTGATTCTGAATACTCCTAAACTGTTTGAATATAGCTGGGCAACATTTTTCATACAAACACCTCCCCATCCCTCATTGAAATAGTGCAGGTTCAGGTTTACCAAAATAATTAATGAATTTGAGTTTGTTTGTTTTTTTAAGTGACAAGATGGTTCTTTTTTGTCATTTTCAAAATTAAAAGTTGTAATTTCATTTCAGAAAGGTTTTTCCATTTTGGATTTCCCCCTCAGTTTTATAGAAAAAAATTAACATTTTCAAAACCTTGAAATTGAAATTAGATATTTTGGTTGATATAAAGTGAAACTAACGTTTCAGTTCACTGAACATTTTGATTTTGTTTTAGCACAAAGTGATTTTTTTATTTTTTGGACCTGCACACAAACCAAATATGCAGTTATTCACATAGCCCTAGTTAGGTCTGTACAGCTAGGATTATTTGCATATATTTTGCAGGATAATTTCACACACCAGATATATTTTACAAGTTTGAGAACAGGCAATTTGAGCAGAAAAGAAGAGCCAATTCTTTGTATAAATTATTCACTGCAAGTGATTTTCTCTGCTCTACTAATTAATTCTTACAATATCCCTATGTGGCAGGTGGGTGGGATTATAATCCCAATTTTGCAGAGGAGGAAGAGCAAATAAAATGAAATTGAATTATTTGTTCAAGTCAGAATGAGTCACTGACAGAGCTGGGATTAGAACTCAGGAGTTCCTAGTCCCTTTTGTCTATCAGTCTAGCATCATTTTTATTCTATGCTCATCATCTTGGTCTCCGAATACTCCCTCCATTCTGCCTGCCAGTATGTATTGTCAGTATACAATATTTGTTATATATTTTCACAAATTAACTGATAACTGCACAAAATAAAGGTCTCACGACCAAGTTATTGTTGCAAATTAAATTCAGTTTGCTGCTAAACTGTATTATAAGTAGTGAGACAAATTCTTTTCAGGTCCTGCATTCTGTCCCCAGTATTGCTTTTTCTTTAGGTGTATTGCGCTCTGGAGAGCTGAGCCAGACAAAGCTAAGTGTCCTACTTGTACTTTTTATTCCCATAACAGCAGGATTTGGAACTTCTGCTAACTAACCAAATAATTCCCTTTTCTAGATAATTGTGTTAGTAAAAATATATTGTGATACATTAATGTTGGTGTATAAAAAAACCACACACTTAAACATTATGATTTAGGAGAAATTATTTAAGTATCAGTCTCCAACAGAGTTAATGTCACAAATGCTAGACTCCAAAGAAATCCATGTGATTTAGAGCCAGAAATTGTAGCTACCAAGCCAGGGTGCAGTGAAGGGGGGAGAGGGACCATATTCCACCCACTCAAGAGGCAGCCATACACTTAAATGGTTGCTTTGCTATGCTGAAATTTGTGTCAATGCAGTGGCAAGGCCTCAGGCACCACTTAGAATGCAGGGGTTTAGTGGGGCTCAAGTCAAATGTAAAGCTGTAGGGAGGCCCTCCACCCTTGTATCAATTTCAGCACTCAGGGGCAAGTGGGAGGGGAAAGAAAGGCCAGCCAATGCTGATAGCAGCACTGCAGGCCCCCAGGGAGTCTTGTCTGTATAGGGAAGGGGCATAACCGTTTCCCTGCCCCTTCTGAACACCAATCTAAGGCCTTGGCTACACTCGCGGATTCACAGCGCTGCCGTGGTAGCGCTGTGAAGCGCGAGTGTAGTCGCGCCGTCAGCGCTGCGAGAACTCTCTCGCAGCGCTGCAAGTACTCCACCTCTCTGAGGGGAATAGCTTGCAGTGCTGCGAGCGAACGTGCAGCGCTGCAGGCGCTGACTACACTGGCACTTTACAGTGCTGCACTCGCTGCGCTCATGGGGGGTGGTTTTTCACACCCCTGAGCGCAGCAAGTGCAGTGCTGTGAATTGCCCGTGTAGCCAAGGCCTAAGTGTGAACATGCAGTCTACAACTAACACCAGTGTAAGGTGTCAGACAATTAATGCACCTTCAGAGGCATTATACCTCCTCCAGTCTTCCACAGGTAGGAGGCCTTCAGCTTCCCCTGCTGAAGCAGGATCTCTTTCGCCTTACCCAATGCAGCATTGATTCTTGGAGTCACAAGAGAGCCTTTCATGATTAGGCTTCGAAGGGGGGAAAAAACACATAATTAATAGTTATGATTCTGCAAACTTTCTTAAGTCCAATTGAAGGTGATTGCATATCCACCTTCTCAAAAAGAGGAGATCTGAGGATATGCATTTACTCACTTTTGTAGGTTCTGATGTCCACAATTAAAAAACAGCTGCCTAAAATAATGACCCATTTAATAATTGCAGGATAACAGACACCAGATGCATATTAAATTGCTACCCAAGAAACAAAACTACTCAGTAGTTAAGGTTAAAATGTACTAAGAAGGTTTAAAAAAAATCACTTCTGTCTGATAATGCAAACTTGTTACTAAAATTCTAATAGTGACCAATGTATGCAGCATGAGAGAGTACTGCAGTTTCATACTTCCATACTTAAAACTTGCTTTTCCATGTTCACTATTAATACATACTGATTTGGCAGCATGTGTATTTCCAATTACATCTACCAGTCAGAGTGTAATATGGAATAAGAAATGCATAGTTAGCTTTATCAATACTTTGGCCTTCACTTTCCAAAAGTGGCAACTATGGTTGATTCAGGTTGGGGTTTCCAATGTGAGAAACTCCAAAGAGAGCTGATGTTTCAAGTGTGCTGAGTACCTACCCTCTAAAAAAGCCCCTTTAAGGGTGTCTCAAGTTGGGAGCACAAGAACCGAGGCACAGATTCACTAGTTCTTTCTGAAAATGTAGGTCCTCTTAAGTCAATATATTGAGTACGCACTGAGCTTCAAGTCAAGCACATACCTAAATGTTTTGCTGGACTGGGGCTAGAGTGTCTATCGTCCAAGTTCCTTTGTGCAGCTAGGCACCTAAGTCCCAGTTCTAGGCACCACTGCAATCCACAAAACCCATGCTAGACTGCCTCCTAACCCTGTAGGTGCCTAGATGTTTCTGGGTATGTTTAATGCTTCTCACTATAGGCACTGACACACCTATTGCCCACCTAAACCCTAGCATGATCCACAAGCCATGGAAAAATAAACTTTTGTCTGGGGCTGGAGCTGATTGGTATGTGGCCTCTGAGCAGAGGGGAGAATTGAACCCAGGTGTCCTGCATCTGAGGCGAGCATTTTAACCCCAGGGCTAAAAGTTACATGGGCACCACCACCACCATGTGCAGCTAGGCAGGTGCCTATCTCACTTTTGCAAGAAGCAGCTTATATGCCTAAGCCAACTGACCAGAAGAGGGGTGGTTGGCTGTGGATCACAGGAAGAGATAGGTGCCAAACTCAGAGAGAAGGGGCTTAGGACTCACTCCTCTCATCAGCATCTCCCCATTGTCTAGCTTAGGTGGCTCCTCGCCCAGCATGCTGGCTTTGTGGATCCCATTCTTAGGCACCTCTCCCCCCCATGCATTGTACAGGGAGGCTAGGCATCTAACTCGGGCTTTGTGAATCCCATTGCTGGTCCAGTAATTTTCTAGAGGCCTAAGAGTTAAGCATTGCAACACCCACATCCCTTTCTGGATCTGGGCCTATGTTTAATAGGTCTTTTCCAAAGTTTCATAGAAATTAGAGGGGAAAATTTAGAGGCAGAATGAAAGACCATATTGGAGATGGTGTGGAGTGTCCCTTCTGTGAGCTCCAGGTGGTATTGTCCTTCAGAAGGGCAGAAAGGCTTTTAGAGCTCCTGGGGACCACAGTCTCTACCCCTCCAATTAAGAGGGTGCTGTGTGCGCTCCCCTCTGTGGCTGCGCAAGTCTGCCAGCTAGTCCATGACTCTGCTTCCTCATTTCTTTTCAGATGGCTTGCACAGGAATGTTTACACCAGAGTTCAGAGAAGCTTGGAGGTCAAGTGTGTCTGGCCTCTGTACTAAAGGAAAGTTTCACTGTCCTCTCCTGCCAACCTTGCACACACAAACAAGGGTCAGCCACCACATGCCACTTTATTTATATCACCATGCTCTGATGGGGGACCCTAACAAATCTGTGACAAACTGTACCACTAATAGAATGTTTATGGAGTTGATCTTCAGATGCTGCCTCCCATATGCTATATATTCAACAGTACAATTCACAGCATTTTTAAAAGTTAAGGATAGTCATTCACATGGCTTCCTTTGTCTCTGCTAGTAGTGAGTTATGCCTCTGCCTGTTTAAAAAAGACCTACACTTCTCTCTTATGTGTAAAAAAGTTTCCCTTTAAGCTAATTTTACAAGAATTCTGACCTTTAAATATGTTAGTACTATGATTTACATGTGAAAATTTACAAGGTGAATGTCATTTTGCATAATGGAAGCTGCCTATAATTACATTTTAAACCCAGGCTTAAATTAGGGAAAATGTGTTTATTGTTTGTGCTTTCTGCCCCTTCATATTGTGTTCTACCTCCTCACATTAATTTTGAGTATATACGGTAATGTGGCTATTTTTTTTATCCGAAGGCTATTTTGTCAATAGCCTCATATCTCCAAGTTTGTAGCTACATTTATAAGCTGTTCTCAAAATACTGAATTCTGATTTGCATTGGAAAATGGAATGCAAAATTTGACATTTTCTTCTGCAGTTGAGCCTTTTTAGTACACATCAGTAGGGGAATTCACTTTTCTTCTTCTTCTTCTTCTTCTTCTTCTTCTTCTTCGAGAGAGAGAGAGAGAGAGAGTTTGCATTCAAATTATCTGCTTTAGAATAGCCTGAATTTTAATTGGCTCAATTAAAAAAAATCTATGTTTCAGAATTTGACATTTAAACACATGTATGGTACTTGGAGCCAGTGGAGTCCTATGATGCCAGCCTCCTTAACCTACTCATTACATTTTCAAAACAATCATCTTTGAGTTTTCCCATGCTTTCCCCTTATGCTTTGGAGGAACTTGCCATAAACATCTACAAAGCTACCTCATTATCCACCTTCAAATCCATCCCCTCTTCTTTTCCATGATACCTATCAAAAAAAAAAAAATCCAAACAAACAAAAAAGCTTGCCAGTAATTAGACTGCTGGTAGGCTGTGGTTTCAGCATGTTGTGCTATTTTGCTTGTGCTCCTGTTTGTAAACGTCTGTTGCCTCTTGTCTTGTACTTAGATTGTAAGATTTTTGGGACCGAGACTGTTTGTTCTGTGTTTGTACAGTACCTATCAATGAGGCAGAGGAAAGGTATTAAATTGGAGAACACTTCCAGGTTCTGGAAAAATTAGTGGCCTGTCCATTTATGTGGCACATGTCGTTTTATTTCTACTGGTAGGTATTTCTATTAGATACAAATGCATGGGGTCAGATTCACTCCTTGCGTGACAGCCCATTTGAGCTCTAGTGCAAAAGGGCTAATAGAGTGGATCTGTCCAACTATTTCTTGTGCCATAGACAAGTCCCTAAAGGGCATAGGGCTGGTGGAGCTGCCCCCTCTGTGACTTCCTTTGCTGTTTCAAGTGTAATGGGTGGTGGCACAGGGAGTGGGCCCTCTCCGCACAATGCAGAGCCCTGCTTCATATAAGCACCCTGCATGGGACAAAGGGAATCTCCTAGGTGCCCTTCTGGAATTTCTCTCAAAAACCTTTCTGAAGAAATATGTAACATCTCCAGAATAGCATGTCTCATGCAGGAAATGCAAGCTTGGTTATTATACTGAACAGTTATTTATTATCCCTGTCTAACAAAGCTGAAAATAAGCAAATGCTTCTACTTATCACATATTAGTCCATGAATCAGATTACACAAAATGAAGCCTGTGTCAGCTAATCATAGTTTTGAATTAACCATTATTCACTTTAAAATGTTGTTTTTAATTCTAGCGAGTCTGAAACCTGCTTATTCATGACAGTACAATATTCACTTTGTAATTCATTTGAATGATAGTATTCTAGACTTTGCTTTACTGAGCCTTTTAGAAGCCAACTCATGTTTTACTTCTTGAAGCACAGTGCAGCTTTTTATTGCTAGAATGAGGTTGGTTGGTTAGACAGACAAGTGATGTAAAGTAATTACATTTTGCTTGGCTAGTGAAGTGAGGCTGGGTGTTCTGCCTGTGAAGCATTATGGAAGTAGAAGTGTTTTGTATAGTTGCAAATCATTAGGTGGGGCACCAGTGTTGTTTCTGCTTTGTCTGCTACATAGCAGGGCAGTGAATGCCAGTGCTCTGCTTAGATATTTTCTGTGGGTAACGTTAAAAAGAAGCCCAGTGAGGTCTGAGCCCCTGGCTCCGAACTGATATGGTAAGTTAACTCCACCAAAAATTCAGAAACAGATTTTATTAAATCAGGTCATAGGATTCTTCCTCACCACTTTATTGTGGGCTGCAATTTTCCCTGTAAAGTTCCCAATTTTCCCCTCTGTGCAGCAGCACTCGCAGAATCTATTATAGAGGTGTCACCATTACTATATCACAGCTTCACTTTGTCCTCAGCAGTTCCAGTTTAACAGTTGGTAGTTCAGTTGGCAAGACAGACATATCACAATTAACTGGGCTTCAGAAAGTAATATTTCCAAAGAGAGACTCCTATGTTACACCCCAAAAATGTTCAGGTGTAGAGGTAATTGCACAAGCAAAGTATAGAGTAGCTGTGTGCATAAAACAGCCATTTTAGATGGCTGATCATGAGAAGCTAGGTCCTAAACAAGAGACTATTAAAACAGTTTCTAAACACCTTACAGTGACATTACAACAAAAACAATAGCAAGCACCTTGCTCTGACAACGAGAAGAAACTTTATACTGCAGCACACTGTGGTATAAAGGAAGTCTTTGACTAATCTGAGTCTTATAACAACAAGGGAGCAACCAGGGAATGATTGAACCTACAAATTAAGGCAAATGCAGACATGGCAATGCTGATGTCAAGTAATAAGACCCAAATGAAATTTCCCAGTAGTATACTGTGTTGGACATTGCAGATAAAAATTGGAGGTGCTTCAGCTACTTATTACTTCTTTTTTGTTTTTAAACCCAAGGTTTATTAACAGAGTTCCATGTCTTGAAGCTACTGAGCTGCTTCTGGCCACTTTTAGCAAATAGTAAAAAAAAACTAAAGCATCTGAGGCATGCATCATTTTTCATTAGATCATGTCAGATTTCATCATCCTATATCATTTGATGTACATTAGCCCGATGCCATGTGAGGATAACATTCTATTACAGATTTAAGGGTTTACTATCTAACATTTTCAGCAGAAATAAGTTGAGTGCAATCACCAAAAGAACAGAGAGTTCGTGTGAAGCACTTCCTTGAAATTAAAAACGTCAGCATATCCATAGTTTAACAGATGATGATTTTCCAAGCACTGGGCTGCTGCTACGATAACTTAGCAAAGAGAAGACTGAGGAAGAGAACTTACAGGCAGAAGTCCAGCTGAAAGAATCCAGGATCCAAAAGCAGAAGAAACTCAAAGAAAACCTGTATGCATAAAAAAATGTCAGTTCAGCACTTAGAGTAAGGAAAGTGTAACTAATTCCATTAGCGAGACTGTGCTAGGAGGAAAATAAAACAAATATACTAGAATAAATAACAATCAGACAAATCTGAGAAAACTAATGCAGCAGCCGGCCAGAAATGGAGCAAGAGGAAATTGTATAGGTCACTACAAACTATAGAAAAGATCATCACCTCCCAGATTTAAAATACAAAAAACATAATAGGAATATTGTCAAAATGCTATTTATAAAACACATCATCCTCAAAAGACCCCAAACTGATTTACAGACTATGGGCCAGATGTCCCATTGTATTTTTGCAGGGGTTCTCAAACCTCATTGCACTGCAAACCCCTTCTGACAACAAAAATTACTACATGACACCGGGAGAGGGGACCTAAGCCTGAGCCTGCCCAAACCCCGCTGCCCCAGGCAGGTGGGCCAAAGCCCAAGCCCCAACATCCCAGGCAGAGGGGCCAAAGCTTAAGTCTGAAGGCTACTGTCCCAGGCAGGGCCGCCAAGAGCGGGTTCGGGCCCTCCAGCAAGGGTGGACCGGCTAAACAGGGCCGACGGGAGGGGGGGGGAGCTGGGCCCCCTTCCAGACCGCCGGGCCACAGTAATTTGTACCGGCTTCCCCCCACTCTCGTTGGCCCTGGTCCCAGGCATGGGGCTTGTATCCTGACCCGAGCCACCCAGGGCTGAAGCCCTTGGGCTCAGGTTTCAGCCCAGGCAGCGGGTCCCAGCAAGTCTAATGCCAGCCTTGGTGACCCCATTAAAATGGGGTCACAACCCATAGTTTGACAACTGCTGCATTATAGTATTGGGGCCAAGTACCATCCCAGAGCACAACATGCTCCCTCATGGCACAACATGGCTCCGAAGGCACATTACCCTCAGGTCCCTCTTGCCTCTCCAAATAACTTGTTCCACACCCAAAATACACAATCATATTGCCTTTCCTAGGGTCTCATTTATTAAGTCTTTATAAAGATACAATTTCCTGTGACCCTTCTCACTTGGGGTTTCCAATTTCACCCTCAGTCACCAGAGCTTCAGGTTCCCTGCTCCCCCCTTAAGTTACCTCTGAGCCAAGGAGCTCTGTCAGTTCTACTGCAGCCCCTCATCTCTCTGGAGAGTCTTTTCAACCAAGCCTCCTGTCCTGGCCCCTGAACTCCTGGGCTCTGCTGGGACTCAGACAGGATTGCTTCTACCAGTCTCTCTGTAGGTTATCTAACCTGCTACTCCCTACCCTTAGCACTCATTCTGGAGCTTTATATTTTTATCTCCTCCCCAGATGGCCTGATTTTTGCCACATGACCTACCTGTCATGTGACTTTGCTTATTTTCTCCACCTGGGGAGGCAAGCAAAGTGTCACAGGTAGGGCTAGACCCCCTCACCTCTTAAAGGGGCAGTCACCCTGTGACATGCCCCTTCACACCACTCTGGTGGCTTAAAAGAGTTGTAAAGCCTTTTTGGATCCAGCCTCCACAGAATACTCCTTCATGACACAGAGACAGCATAATGGCTCTGTACTATCTGGTGCAAAGGGCATGACCCGAGGAAGGAGATGGGGTTGGACTGCTACTGCTGGAATGACCATTAAATAGCAAAATATAAGTTAAAGCAACCTGGAGGCTTCTCTAACTTATGCTGGCAGCCAAGTATGCCTTCCTGCTGGCCTGAAAATAGGGGAATCTTAATCTTACTGTTGTCCTTTTAAAAATATTTGGATACTCAGGAAAGAGGATAGAACCTCACTACATCAGCTACAAATGAAACGAAAAAAGTTTTAATTAAAAATTGAAAAAAAATATATAAACTTAGCAGTGATGTTTTACAGTACAATTCAGGAAAAATCACTCCCCTCCTTGGTTGCCTGTGAGAAGAGAACAGTGTAATTTAGGAAGGGGCACCAAAAGGCATTGTCCTAGCATCTGGGGATCACTAGGAGTCCGGGATGCCTCTGCCATGCCCCTTCCTTCCTAGCTTTTCCCTGTGCTGGCCAAATGAGGTGGTGTGATGCAGTGCCATTAAGCCAGCTCCACACCACTAGAGAATCCTCAGACCCACGGGAGGCCCGGTGTAGTCAGCTATGCTGGCTTTAGGGCAGCTGTGCACAGGTGGAACAGAACAAGGTGACTAACACAACTGAGGATGGAGGCCAATATGTAAATGAAAGGTACTGCTAACTGCTATACTAATTTCTCTGTGTGTTTTCAGATAATCCTTTTATTCCATTTAGTAAAACAAAAGGCTCCGACTTTGGAAATATAAATAGTTCTGTGTTTAAATCTCCATCTTCCACTGAGGGCAATTTATAAATCTTTGCTATGGAGTATGTAGGTGTTTAGATATTTGAAAGAAACCTTCCATTTACAGTATGAGAATATTGAAGAGGCACTATGTAGATAATTATCTCAATTCATTAACATAGGTGAAAGCTTAAGAGTGAGAGCTTTATCACAATGATTTATAAGTAAAGTTAACACCACAGACTATATTAACACTTATCTTTTATTAAACATTAAAGATTTTACTGTTATAAATGTAATGTCTATAGATGATACATCAACAATGTGAAAAAAATCAAGGATACGTTGTTTTATCCATAGTTAAATACTATGATTTTGCTCACTATGATGGTGGCAGCTTCACTTTTAGTAAGCATTTGATATGGATTTCAATAAGGCACTTCAAGCTTGTTAGCTAAGTGAATATCAAATTCACTGAACTGGGTATTTTGGTCTCATGTTAAGTTAAAGTGGTTTCACATTAGAGAATACTTGCTGCTTGTACAGCTGGTTCATACATAGACATCTGTCAGGTACTTTAGGGATTCAGCACTGCAGTTGTTTGAAAATACTGTGGTTGCACAAATGCACTCAGGTATTGTATCAGGCTGCTTTCAGTGCTGCACAAGTCCTGCCATCCATTTTTCTTCCTCTGTTTAAAATGTATGAATAGTGTTAGTAGAAAATAAAGCAGAAGAAAAATATCAAAGATTAGCATACAGGAAATGGCAAAAACCCATTAAAATGTCTGCTTTCAACAATCTTAGGTGAGCCCATTGATGCTGTTCCTCTGTGCTAGAGGGCTTGTGAATACATAGAATACAGTGAACTGCTGGGAACAGCTGTTTTCTTGAAAGTCATTTTGTAAAGTGTAGGTCACAATTTTTTCCCTTTAAAATCTCACAGCCCTGAGCAAAAGTTTAAAGATTATCAATTTCAAGTTATATCCCCAGTGCAGAATCTGCAAAGGAGGTTTTGATCGGTAAGACAACATCTATTTTCTGTTCACTAGAAAAACCATGATTTGCATTTCTCTTTTTCTACTGTGGGTCACCAGCCCTCAATTGATCTTTACTGACCAGCTTCATCTTAAATCAATTCAGGGTTATTTAGTGTGAACACTGAGAAACTACCACTTGTACTTCAGATGCTACAAAATCAGTTCCAAGGAAATTTAAGCAATTCAGATTGTTTCTCTAGATGAAATTGAACTGTGTTGTACTGCACAAAATTGAGAGAGAGCTGATGTGGAACTAAGAAACTGAAAGAGTTTAACCAACCAGGTAGTCAAAAATGGTACAGGTTGGCCAGAGTACAGGACATATATGGTATAGTCAATTGTGTGTCAGGTTTTATGGTACAATTTGTCCATCTGTGAGCTACAGTCTTACTTGGTAGCTGAAGCAAATGGGATAAGGTTGATACAGGTAAGAAACATTTTATTGGGTTGTTTTTGTTTTTAAAGAACTATTCCAGTTCTCTTTTAAGCCATTGTAGGTTATTATTATAACCGCTGTACTTAATGTAGCATCAATCTTTTTACCATAAAACAAATCCTTCTTTTCAGTATTGCCTAACTGGACTAAAGAAATTCAAACTTGGCTGAGTTTTATCATATAAGATCTCAGCAGTCTGATAGAAAATGCCTAGCTCTATAGGGGAAAGTAATTACTGTATGTATATAGTTTGTAAAGGTTTTGGGAGCCTCACAGGTGAAAAACATCTTATTTTTTTATATTCTTTACATTGTTCCATGCAGAAAGTGTGCCTGGTGCTTTACGGGCAAGTAAAAAAGATAGATCCCTGCCTCAGTTTTTTATGCTTTGCTATTAGTAAAAAGGTGTTTTTTCATTTAAAAAAAAAACATGTTATTTGTGTCTCTTGGAGCATAAAGAAATGTGGGTTAATCATCTCCACTACGTGGGGGGGAAATACTTTGAAATTGCTAAGCTTTTTAACTTCAGAAATCCTTTACTGTGCAGGTGTGGCATATTTTAGTCACAAAATTGTATAAGGCTCTTTATAATTATTACTTGAATTTATACTACTTTTACAATTAGGCATAATTACTAAAATAAATATGCAATAGTCAACTAAAAATGCTTTGAGGAAAAACAATTAAATATGCAAAACAAGACCTAGGTTAAAAAAATGTCTAGATTGTCAGGGAAACACAGGGAAAAAAAGGGAATTCACAGGAAGGGAGTATGCATCCAACACCCAGGAATATATAAGTAATACAGATGGCCAGGCCACATTCAGAACTGAAATCCTTCACTCTCCTGTTCTCTCACTTAGTTTCTTTTTTCAATCTTTTTTATGAGCTTGCAAATTCCTGTGTAGTCCCATGTTGTGTGCTCTAAGACCCTATGGCACCCACATTTTGGCTGGCTACAAATGAGAGGGAAGCATAATATTGAGGCTAAAGTACAGGACTGGGAGTTAGGAGATCTGGGTTCTAGTCGCTGTATAATAGGGATACTTCCTTATCTAACAGGTGATGTGAGGCTGAAATAATATTTGTTTTGTGCTTTCATATCCTCACATGGCAGGTATTATACATGTGCAATATATTATGATGATTCTTTATTATTGTTACTACCAGATGATAGTACAACTTAAATTTTAGGAAACTCCTTTATTTCATTTCCTGCCTTTTTCACTGTGCAGTACTGCTCAGCCCTGGCAATAAAAGCAACTTCACACAATGTCCCTTTTCTTCCAGGCTGCTTGCAGGACTTTGCCCTTGTTTCTTTTTAGCACCATCTGTGGTAGTAACTGTGTAAGCTGTAATCTACACATGAGATATCTAACGTATTTTTAATCGCCAGGTTATATAATCCTTCTCAGAGTCAGGGAGGTAATAATAGCTGAAAGCTGTCTACATTACAGCTACTACTGATGGAGCTGCACTGGTAGCAAATTACAGTTACGGAGCTTGCTAGTATAGACAAAGGCCCAGAGAAGCCATATTCACTCACTTTAAACAATCTGCTAGCTTGTTCCAAGAGCAGACTCTTGGATGATTGTGTATAGTAGCTGTTATTGCTCCAGAACAACTAGGTCAGCTGTATAGTGTTGCCCACTCCCTGACCCTGACTGTGTAAAGAAAACAGGGAGGAAAAAGAGTCAGTTGTCCAATAGGAGTGTTGCTTTTCAAAACAGATACATTTTGGGGAGGAAGGGGTGAGAGAAGGGACTTGGAGGCCTCTGGGAGCCCCCCACCTGCTCTATCTGAGAAGGAACCTCCCTCCCCGCCCAAGAGTCACTCATGTCAACAGCAGGAGAGTAGGTAGCATGAGGTAGCCCAGCTGCTGAAGACAGGAGGCAGGGGAAGTCTCTCTAGTGCTCCCTGCGGGTGGTGAGAATGGCAGGGTCAGAACTAATGATCTCCCCACAAATACCCTCATTAATAGGGAAGAGGGGCATGAAAGAAACCAGCAACTCTCCCAAAGAAATACTCCTAACAGGACAACAGAAGAGAGAAGGTTGTTCCTGAAATATAAGCACAGGGTGTGAGAATATTCTCCATTCCAACTTCCCCATTCCTTGCATCAGGGTAGTCCTCTGAATTATCACAAGAAGGGGGAAACATGGGGATCTGGTTGTCTAGATTCCCCTTTAAGAGATGGAGAAACAAATTCTCCACTCTGTGAGGGAAAGCCTTTGGCCGTCCGTTTTCTTTTAGTGTGGGCCTCCTCCAAAGCCCACTGAAGTCAATAGAAAGACTGCGTGACTCCAGTGGGCTTTGGATTAGAGCTCTGTTGACAACTTTGAAAGCATGCAAGGCAGCTTCATCACTTTTCTTCTTTGTGTGCTCACTATCTGATAACAATCTTTTAGCCCAGAGTCCTGGATAGAACAGTGCTTATTATGTGTAGTTAGAATACTGTTGCCCCTCTGCTGAGCAGTAGCAGAAGTCAGCATCTTACAGGTTGGTTTACCATTTAAGGAGAAATCAGTGACACTGACTTTTGGCATTTTCTTAGTATAACTTGTTGATTTACACCAGTGCTGGGACATAAGGAGTCAAACAACACTCAACCAAAACCCTCTTGCAGGAATCCCAGCCCAAATACTAATGCCTGGTTCCTTAGAAGCAACTCTGCACCAAGAACTAACCATAGAGGAAGAGTCTAAGGCAGAGAGCAACTTCTCTGTTTGCAACAGCTCCCTCCAAAGAACTTCCATCACAAAAAAGCTAACAACACAGCATTTCTTCAGAGACCACATTGCTCACAGTCTGAGTAAAAGTCGTAAGACTATGTGACAGCACCCCCTTGTGACTTCTGCTATAAAAATACTTATTAACAGGATTTAGATGCTACTGGGACAAGGTAGGTGAGGTAATATCTTTTACTGAACCAACTGGTGTTGGTGGAAGGTACAAGTTTTCAAGCTTCACAGAGCTCTTTCTCCGGTCTAGGGAAGGAAACCAGAGTGTCTGAGCTAATAAGTTGGGACAGATTGTTTACTTAACAACTTGTATTTAGCTCAAACACTCTGGTTTCTTTCCACAGATCTGAGGAAGAGCTCTGAGAAGCCTTAAAGTTAGTACTTTCCACCAACACAAGTTGGACGAACAAAAGATATTTCCTTGCCTACCTTGTCTATCTAATATCCTGGAATCACCATGGCAACAAACAATATTGCAAACAATTTTAGATACTACTATGATGGGTGTTATAGGTAACCCTATGGTAGGTAGACAGTTGAAACAATCATGCTGCAAGTGCACAGGTAGCCTTTTTATGTTACTGCAATATTTATGGTATTCCTTATACTTAGCACAGAATAGGGAATACAGAGAAACAGCATTACTTGCACTTATGAAGATTTCAGTATTGATCGTTACTCAGAGCTGGTCTGATGACACAGTGATGAAAATTCCTGAGCTCTATTTACATTAGCACTCCAACTCTTTTTTCCATTGATAGAAATGCACTGGTTGAAGATTTCCTCAAAAAGACTAGCATAGATGCAGGCATGATTTCAAGAAAAGGAATGCTGATATGTCATGATGCTGGATGTTTCTCTTTTTACTAAAGGGAAGAACTTTTGCAAGCAAGAACACCAATTTATCCATATCCAGATATCCTTACCCGGACAGATAGGGAGCTAAAGAAGATAATTGAGGATCAGGTAAGATCCTTATTTCCCTTTTTTGTTTGACAAGTAGCATTGTTTACAATTATAAAAAAGCTCTTTGAGCAAGGAGAAGCAGACCTGAAAAAAATATGCATTCACATAAATTGAATATTGAGCATTCCAAAATTCAGCCATTGCCAAACTTTATTACCTTTTAACTCTGCTACAAGTGCATCTTATTTGCTTCCTTAAGTTATGGAAAACACTGCCTTTTGTTATTTGTTAAATAATAGCCTAATCCTAGTGCCCTGAATTAGCACTGATTTCTTCTGACAAAAATCTTACATCTGAGTACAGAGCACTGATTTCTTCTGATGTGTGTTCCTAACAACTGAATCCAAACCCTTTGACTCAGTTTTCTGGTGACCATCCTTTACCCTTGACAGATCAAAAAGATTTCTTAATCACTTTGTTCTTGTAGGATTTACATGAGCTGGAGAGGCAGGAGGCTAGTCCATTAAAGCAATACATTAATCCACTACACTGCATTCAGGCAGCAACTTCTTTATCTAAAAATATATCATTACATTCTACTTTTATTTATTTAGAAAGATATATTCACTTTGACCTCTTTGCTTAAACTCAACTTGACAGATATGCCAAAACTACAGAGGTAAATTTTCACTATAGCTCATGGAGACTTAGTGATGGACTGCCACTAGCAATTCCTGATTGGCAACAGACTCTAGTAACATTGGAGTGTATCAGATGGCTAAATTGGAAGGCATTGTGCCGATAACACTGGTCTACAATTTTTGAGAAGTCGTCTGCTTCAGAGATAAAATAGGCTATTTATTATGTATTGTGATGTGCTGAATTCAAATATGACAATTAAAACAACTGATTGGCTACTGTTTCTAAGATATTTAAGTTTTTACATTTTAGGTCTATGTATATTGTGTAGATAGAGTTTTAATCATAAATTGTAAACCTAGGTCTTTTCATGTGTTTATGGTTGCTTTACATGATAATATTTCACCTGTCCTGTTTATGTAACACTTTAAAAATCAGCAAAAGGGTTATATAAAGAAAATTTATTATGAAACAAAAGGCAAAAAACTATTATGTACATAGTTTAGTCCTATTCAGTGTCTTCTCGGCGCTTCTTGGCTTGTCTCTTGTATTCATTAAATAGAGCATCTCTTATCACTGTCCAGTAATAGTCTGCAAGCATTGATGGGCTCCATTTGCCCTGATAGCGTTTCTCCATTGTTGCAATGTCCTGGTGAAATCGCTCGCCATGCTCGTCGCTCACTGCTCCGCAGTTCGGTGGAAAAAAATCTAGATGAGAGTGCAAAAAATTTATCTTTAGTGACATGTTGCAACTAAGGCTTTTGTATGCCTTGAGGAGGTTTTCCACCAACTACCTGTAGTTGTCTGCCTTGTTGTTTCCGAGAAAATTTATTGCCACTAACTGGAAGGCTTTCCATGCCGTCTTTTCCTTGCCACGCAGTGCATGGTCAAATGCATCATCTCGAAGAAGTTCACGAATCTGAGGACCAACAAAGACACCTTCCTTTATCTTAGCTTCACTTAACCTTGGAAATTTTCCACTGAGGTACTTGAAAGCTGCTTGTGTTTTGTCAATGGCTTTGACAAAGTTCTTCATCAGACCCAGCTTGATGTGTAAGGGTGGTAACAAAATCTTCCTTGATTCAACAAGTGGTGGACGCTGAACACTTTTCCTCCCAGGCTCCAATGACTGTCAGAGTGGCCAATCTTTCTTGATGTAGTGGGAATCTCTTGCACAACTATCCCATTCGCAGAGAAAACAGCAGTACTTTGTGTAACCAGTCTGCAGACCAAGCAAGAGAGCAACAACCTTCAAATCGCCACAAAGCTGCCACTGATGTTGGTCATAGTTTATGCACCTCAAAAGTTGTTTCATGTTGTCATAGGTTTCCTTCATATGGACTGCATGACCAACTGGAATTGATGGCAAAACATTGCCATTATGCAGTAAAACAGCTTTAAGACTCGTCTTCGATGAATCAATGAACAGTCTCCACTCATCTGGATCGTGAACGATGTTGAGGGCTGCCATCACACCATCGATGTTGTTGCAGGCTACAAGATCACCTTCCATGAAGAAGAATGGGACAAGATCCTTTTGACGGTCACGGAACATGGAAACCCTAACATCACCTGCCAGGAGATTCCACTGCTGTAGTCTGGAGCCCAACAGCTCTGCCTTACTCTTGGGTAGTTCCAAATCCCTGACAAGGTCATTCAGTTCACCTTGTGTTATGAGGTGTGGTTCAGAGGAGGAGGATGTGAGAAAATGTGGGTCCTGTGACATTGATGGTTCAGGACCAGAAGTTTCATCCTCTTCCTCGTCTGACTCAAGTGAGAATGATTCTGGTGCATCGGGAACCTGCAGTCCTTCTCCGTGGGGTTCTGGGCGTATAGCTGATGGAATGTTTGGAAAATGCACAGTCCACTTTTTCTTCTTTGACACACCTTTCCCAACTGGAGGCACCATGCAGAAGTAACAATTGCTGGTATGATCTGTTGTCTCTCTCCAAATCATTGGCACTGCAAAAGGCATAGATTTTCTTTTCCTGCTCAACCACTGGCGAAGATTTGTTGCACAAGTGTTGCAGCATATGTGTGGGGCCCACCTCTTGTCCTGATCTCCAATTTTGCAGCCAAAAGAAAGGTGATAGGCTTTCTTAACCATAGT
Source organism: Trachemys scripta elegans (assembly GCF_013100865.1). Taxonomy (NCBI): domain Eukaryota; kingdom Metazoa; phylum Chordata; order Testudines; family Emydidae; genus Trachemys; species Trachemys scripta. The sequence goes on along the minus strand of NC_048303.1, from coordinate 65,775,700 downwards.
GGTTATACTGCGCTTTTGTGATGCAAAAGTCACTTCACCACAAACATAGCAGAAGTTATCTGTTCACACAAGTACAAGGCATCTCTGCTCACTTTGGCTAAACAGAAATGTGTCTCTTTGCAAAATACTCTTTGTAACACTGACAAATAAGAGAGCACGACACTGTATGATTTCTAGAGCTGATATTGGGCAATTTGTTCAGCAGAGTGATGTAAACTTCGTTATGATTGCATCATCCATGACTTCTAGGAATAACATGATGCAATTCATATCATGTATGATGCAATACCAGCTTCAGATTGCATCATTCATTGTTTTGCCTAAAAAGCAAGTACTGTCCAAACCCAGTCATAGATTTATTCCTAGATCCAGTCAAAGATGTATTTTAGTCATTTCTGGTTTAAATTGAGATCCCTTCCCTTTATCCTCACTTATCCTCCGCCATTCCCAAGTCAAGGGTCGTATATACTGACCCAATAGCATATCTTGAAAACTAGAGCCAATCAACAATTTTAAGCATCATTTTCATTCTCAGTGACCCATAATTAGTAAAGTTTGACTACATTTATTTCAGAAGCATTTTGGCTGTAGAGCAGTGTAATTTGTCAAAACATTTAGCTACATATTAGCATTTTGTAATTTCGTGAGAACTGCTATATTATTATTATTTATATTACCATAGTGCCTAGGAACCCCAATCACGGACTAGAACCTCATTGTGCTAGGTGCTGTACAAACAGAATAAAACATCCCTGCCCCAAAAAGACAACAGATGGTTACAGACAGACCAACAAGGGAGTCACATGAAACAATCAGACAAGATTGTTCAGCATGATCGACAGTGGTCTCAGCCACCTAACTTGGCAAGTTTTTTGAAGGCACCATGACAGAGGAGAGTTTGAAGGAGAGATCTGAAGGAGGATAATGAGTTAATTTTGCAGATGCTCACTGGGAGCTTCTCCCAAGCGTGAGAGGCAGCATGTGAGAAAGCACGGCCTGGTGCTGTGATCTGGAGCTAAATAGTTTTGGTTGGAACAATAGTAGCAGGTGCTTCAGAAAGTGGTGTAATTATGTAAATGGCTTAGATTCAAGTAGATTCTAATACCATGATCCTGCTCCCATTAAAGTAAATAGGAGTTTTGCAGTTCAGAGACTTCAGTGATAGCAGGACCAGGCCTTGTCAATACTGTGCCAATACCCTAGTGGGGAGGTAGAGAAATGCTATATTGCTACAGTAGCTACCATCTTTTGCATGAGGTATAAAAGGATTTGACCACTCGTAGTCAATATTATGCCTTCAGTTACATTTATATTTTGACTTCATTTGGGTTTCATGAGCATAACTAAGAGCAAAATTTGATTTGCAATCATTGATCCAATGGCCATTTTCACCGTTGCTGGGATGTTATCAGCAGTGTCCATGTCAAATTCAAAATACAGTACTTTTGTAACACCATTTTGCAAGACTCAAGAGGAGAACAGTTTCCAATTTCTAGTCACCATGCCTGCTGAGATCTCTCTAGCATGGTTGGCAGTATTCAAGTATTTCTGCAAGGGAGCAACATTCAGTCCTCCTCAACCATCAGTTTTGGTGGTAACATTGAGGGAATCCTGTTGGAACATATGATTTTTGGAAGTTGTAGGAACTAGACTTCATATAAATATTGTTACCCCTTTTTTATTTGAGTGGCTAGTCAAAGTTCAGGGCACTGGGAATGTTCCAGTTGGGAGTAGAAATTGATGATGGAGTCTGGTATTTTTTGTTTATTTATGTACAAAGTTCTGCTTCTGTGAACACAGGAGGAAGAACAAAAAATGGTTCTTTGCTTACACCCTGAGCTTCTTTCAGCCAGCATCCGGACCCAGAACCTTTCTCTGAGCTCTTTCAGGATCACCCTGCTTACAGGCTGCTGCTTCGCTTTCTTTCTCTGCTCACTATCTCTCCGTTTCTTGTCTTCCCCCACTCTTGTCTCTCTCTCTCACCCATCCACACACCTGGTCAGATCCATACCCATTCAAACCCACAGCCCACATGTTGCTGGTTCCTGGGCAGACTCTATCAGGCCTTGGTTTAGGTGTGGCTCTTAACTGTCTCATAGACTTTAGATGCTCATGATGGTCCCTTCTGGCCTTAGTCTGACATCATGCACATCGCAGGCAACAGAACCTCACCCACTAGACCCATAACCTCTGGCTGAGTTACTGAAGTCTTCAAATCATGATTTAAAGACTTCAAATTACCAAGAATACACCATTTACACTTGTTTTTTCTTTGTTATGTTAATCAGAAGTGCTGTTTTGGTTTTTGGACTTGCTTTTCCCATCACAATTCTCATATGAATCTCCCCTAAGCAATCATAAGACTTCCTTATTCTCTGTATGCTATCATATATGATTCACCTTTCTTTGCTGACTTGAATATTGCTGATTTTATAAAGCCAGGTTTGGGAACGAAAGAAATATTACGTTAAACAGCTTTTAGATTTAATTTTCCATTGAGTTGTCACTGTGGAGACAGAAAAAATACCAAGTGTATTGAAATCTTTTTGATAATTCAGAGCACTTCTCTCAGCTGACATTCACTGTAACCATGGACAACATGCCCCTGAGCCACTGGTTTGTTTCAGGGTGGGGGAAGTTTTTCGAAAAAGACACCTACTTTTTAGGATTGATTATCCCATAAGGCATCAGTGGGCCTCACAATATTCCAGTCAGCTTCCCAGAAGCATGAGAAAATTTACATTTCAGCCCAGAATTTACCATACCTGGTCCTGTGATTTGAGACTGTGGTTCCTCCCTCTTCCCTCCCCCTCCCCCTCCCACTTTATTTTTCTTATGAAACCTAAAAAAAACCCCAAAACACCTGACATATTTTTATTGCTGTGTTACTCAGACTTGGATTTTCTGTATTTAAGAGTCTGTAGCTGCAGGGCTTCCATTAATGCAGTAATAACATTGTCATTGAGGAACAAAAGAAGAGACATTAACTTCTGCTTCTTGATTGCAGCACTATAATACTTTCAGTCTTTTTCAACAAAATGTTTTTACTTCTGGCAATGCCTGTGTTCCCTATAAAGACTGAAATAAGCAAATACATTTCTTACTTGATTTCCCCTCTCCCCCAGTTTATCAGCATTGAGAATGTCTGTAAGTGAAACCATGAGATAGATTGGAAATATGAATACCAGTTGTATTATGTTTAAGTTAGAGCTGAGCAGGGCTGTCTACAAATGAATGATATTTTCCACTGGATGTGTGAGCCTTCCTCCCTGCAAAGTCACACACTTCTGTTTTAGCAGCAATAAGGCAAGCTATGACATCCATCCACCGCCCCAACCCTTGCACACAGTCGCAAGCCTCCAACAGAAGCCCTCTTTCTAAATACCTGTCCTTACCGTTTGTGCAACTGTTTTGCTCACGTTAACCCTGGTTATGCCAAATTGTGTTTTTTCCTATATAGACATCATGCACCAAAATGAAATCATTCTCTTGTTTTGCAACAGTGGCAGAAAGAGCTGCAGATCAGACTTAAGGAAGAGGAGGAGCTCCTGGAGAAAGAACTTCAGGAAAAACAAAGGAAGGAGGAAGAGGACTTCAGAGAAATTATGAAAAGGCGAGAAGAAAAGCTGCACAAGAAAACCAAACCTTATGAGCTTCCTGTTACACACAAAGCTGAAGATTTGATACAGTGAATTAAAAGAGCCAACTGTCAGTATTTCAGCAACCAGCACAAATACGGGACTGAGTTTCTAATTTAAATTTAAATTCTTAAAATTAAAAGAAAAACTAGAAAAAATAACTCTGCTCCCCAGTGACCAATTGGTGTGTACTTGTAGAATGACCTAGCGTGCCAGGTCTGCAGCTCTGTGACACCTGAGGAATCCATTCCCCTGAGGATTTCAGCAGTCTAGGAAAAATTCCTGGGTGTTACTGAGCTGTCGAAGCAGCTCTATGCCAATCACTCTCAGAGTCCTTAGCAATGGGGGTGTTCTTGGAATAAGAGGAAGTGGCTGGAGCACCACAGCATCCAGTATTCCCCAACTGCTGGAGTAGCCCTTTTAGGTCATGGGAAGCCAGGTTTAATGTAGAGTAGTCCTGAGGTTGCCTTTTGTTATAAGGAGGACTTGGATGGGCCTAGTGTCAGGGAGCCTCTGCCCCTCACATGCCCTGAGCTGATCGTAGCTGCTGCTAAGGCTCTAGCCCATTAATCTCAGAAACACGCAAAAAGGCTCCAATTCAGTAAATGGGTTTAGGGAAAACCTTTTTATAGCTTTGACTTCTTGAGGTTCATTTGGAGTTTCTACTTCCAACAATGAACTGAAGCTTCCAAATTTTACCTGATTTCAGGTCAAAATCATGTGAAATCAGAGAGCTTTCTAATGTTCTCCCTTCAGAACCATACACTGGCCAAATAGCAACTCATATTTGCCACCGGACTAGCAAACCTTTGTGACCTTGTCCATAGTTTGGGTTTGAAACAAAACCAGGCACATTTTTCTGTATTCAGGTTTCCTTAAGAAAGGTTCATAAAGCTCCAGTTATTTCCTAAATGCAAGAACTTTCATGCATCATCACTTTTTGCTACACTCTTTTGAGATAAGATATATCAGAAAAGTGGTCATTAAACCTGCAGCAACTAAGAGTCCCAATTGAGTGCAATTTTTCCAGTTATCTTTTTTCCAATAGTATAATTAGCATTTCTTCCTATTAATTCTTGACTTATGATCACACAGCATATTTTATCATTTGTAAATAGAAGTAGTTGGTATTCGTTACTAAACAATTAAATATGAATTAGTCGTAAATAATTGATAAAGTGGCATTTCTGAATCATCTCTGAAAAAGAATGAGCATCAACTGAATTTTGCCTGTGTGAGCAAATCTTAGAATAAAACTGGCTATAAACTTGTCAGAATACGGGAGCAATGAATTGAAACAAATTCTTCTTGAAAGTTTCTTTTTTAAAAAAAAAAACCCTAAGAAATCAGCAAGAGTGGGCTAGAATCATATTACTCTTGAAATACAGCAGATCTCCGACTGCCGGCAGTGGGCCTCTTGGGCATGTGGTTATGTGATTTTGAATGCACAGTTGTACTACTTGCATTTGCTAATTTGGCATGTGATTGCACACTTAAGTTATTTGAAAATCTGACCCTCAAAGTGTCATCATTAGGCATCGTAGCTAAAATAGCTGTGATGAATGGGAGAGTTCATGCTTCTTTGAGCAGACATTTCAGGTGACCAAAGACAATGTTACATTGATTCATGTTTGGAGGGTTACTTTTGAAGACCTGTGAAATGCACAGCTCAAGACCAGTAGGGAAACCCTACGGATCTCAGTATCCCCAAGAATACTCAGTCTCTCTGAATTGTTCCCCAAGCTTTCCCTCTCATTCCTCTTTTTCCCCTGATAATGGGTTTGAAAGGAGTCATTCGATCCTGCATGCCTGCCTAACAGCTGTCCTGAGCCCCTTCCCCAAACAAAGGAAAATTCCTTTGTGCCTAAAATGAACCCACAGGAGTTTATGCCGATTGGTTCATGACTGTATCCATTGAGAAAAATCTCTGCAGGATTAGGGATGAAATACCATGGAGGATGGTCATCACATTGATCTTGCCCCTCTCACGACCAGCATCCCCCTTCCACTGCTACAGCAGCCTGCCCTACGGCCTAAAATCTGCAGGATTGGTGGAATGTGTCACATAGCTCATGCTTCCCCCACGTTCCCCAGCCAGAATCTATCAGCTTTTGGCTCTCCTCCAAACACAGGGAAGGGGCGGGGAGGTGTACATGGCTTAAACTACAGAGCATGTATGGCTATTTTACACTGTGCTGTAACCACACTCACTTCAGTGGGTTTACTCCTGATTTACATTGGTATTAGAAGAGAATTCAGATAATAAATGGTCCAGAGGCAACATGGGGGGGGAGGTCATGTGCCCCCTTTCCTCCCCCAGCCCTGATTTGCTGCTTGGCTTGTACTGAGCATGCTCAGTCACACTGCTGCAACTGGCTGCTCTCGTTCTGCTCCCCTCCCCCCGCAAGCACAGGTTGTCTCTCAGATTTGTCTTCAAATTGAGCTGGTTTCCTTGTTTCAATGTTTATTGAAACTAAATCAGAACACAACAAACATATTTAAAAAATTAGCCATTCATGAGCACGTCTCCATCTAGTAAAAACAGTAGCAGCTACACTTACAAAACTTTGAATATTTTATATCTGAATGCTGCTATAGCAGTGAAAAATTTTATCACATCTGCTCTTTGGGAGAAAAGTGAAGAGCAGGGGAAACTTTTCTTTTCCTGCCAGTGAGCATACAAACCCTGGGTGCTGGTGAAGATTTTTTTGATGGATTCAGCCCATGTTCAGCCTATAAGTCATAGGCTGGCCATCTGAGATTTAAAGCATTTGGAATACTCATTATACTAATTCTAACAGTCTTCCCTGACATACCATGTGCATTTGGAACCTTATTTATAAACAAAGCTAATTTTGAAATGTCAAATTCTCTAACATAAATTCAAATATTTACATAGTTTAACAAATTCCATTGATGATTGTTACTTTTGAGCAATAGGCATTTTTCATAGTAACATACCAAGCTGAAGGATAATTTAGCTTTAATGTTATTCACATGCACTTACTTAGCCCTAGCTGAGGACTAATTTCCATAATACCTGCTGCTGTACCATTTCCTTATTCCCTCTTCATATTTCGGAGAAAAACAAAAAACTCAATCTGTTAAAAAAAAAAAAAGTAAAAATGTTCTCAGAGGAAGGAGATGTGCTTCCTGACTACCACAAGGACTCGCTTGTGGCTGCAAAGCTACAGCCCTATGATAAGGGGCTGCAGAGACACTCAGTCCTCATGGGAGCTCCAGGGGACATAGCACCTGATTCTCATTTACACTCAGGCCATTTTACACCACCCTGATAGTGAAAAGAAGCCTTAGAGGGTAAGGGCTTGTCTTCATGTGCAGCACAGCTGCACCGGCGTAGCTGCACTGCTGTAGCGCTTTAGTGAAGACACTACTACGCCAATGGGAGAGCTTCTCCAGTCGGCGTAGTTAATCCACCTCCCCAAGAGACGGTAGCAGTGTTGACAGGAGAAGCCCTCCCATTGACATAGCGCTGTCTACGCAGGGGGTTAGGTCAGTATAACTACGTGGCTCCGGGATGTGGATTTTTCACACCCCGGAGTGATGTATTTATATCAATATAGGTCTTTAGTGTCGACCTAGCCTAAGTGTTGCTTACACCCATGTTGAGAGCCCTTTACACTGCCAGAGTGATATAGTGGCCCTGCTGTAAATGAGAAACAGGCTCACTGTGACCGAGTGAGGCACACAGCCTCTGGGAACACACCAACAGATGACAGACCAGAGCTGCCTCTGATGCACCACTTTCAAGGGTGAAGTGTGCTCTCCCTCAGCCCCATTATTCTGGCCAGTGTGGAGGAGGAATGGGGTCTGTGCCTTCTTGTCCTTCCCTGCCTGTCTGGGAGGTTAGTACCTCTAAATTATTAGTAGTTGTATTACAGTAGTGCCTAGAGGCCAGAACCCTATTGAAAAAAGAATGGAGAAGTTCAAGTCTTGTTGCTCTTTGTTCTTTAAAGGGAAATTATGTCATTTGTAGACAATGTAAAGAAAATCTATCAATTGAAATGTAAATGTGCCTAGTTCACTCATCTCATCCCAGGGTATTGGCTGAGTAGAGCATATTATTCTGCTCTCTAGTATTTTATTGTATAGAATTTCTATTGAAGTCCCTGTTGCTATTGAGCAACTGGTAGCATATAAACCTCAGTACCAACAGTTCCTTCTTTTGAGCATTGAATTTGAAACTGTGTTTTCCATTGCCTGTACTAGAGGAGACAACTGCTGCAACCTCTGCATATGCCATTACCAACGCACGAGGCTGCTAGATGAACTAAGGGCCCTATTAGACACGGTATATTCAGTCCAGGTCTCTAAAATCCAGAAAGCATTACACGATTTTTATACAGACTTTACTCAGAAAAAACTCCCATTGGAGTCAATTAGTCTTTACTGAATAAAGGACTTCACGATTAGGCCAGTTAATTAAAATGGAAGTTTTGTTTCAGTAAGGAGTAATGAATACAGCCCCTATAAAATAAGGGGGCAAATTGTATATACAGCAATACAGTTTAATATATTTCATTCAAGTTCAGGATGGCTTTTATTTTATTTTCTGCCTTGCTACCAACCCATTCTGACATGCATTTCCTAGGCTTTCACTAAGATCAAGCTAAGTAGTTGAGAATAGTGGGTGGATCATCAGCTGCTTAAAAGATGACCGGCGGGCTATATTGGCATGGCTGCAAGGGCGCTACAGGCAATGCCTTCTTAACCTTACTCGGTCCCTAAAAGCACCTACAGCAATGTCTGATGCAGAGATCCCGAGGCATAAAGTGCTATATTTTCAAGAGTGCTGAGCACTCAACACTGTCCCCTCCCAACCTGGAGCCAGGGGGCAGCACATCTGCACACTCTGGCTTTCAGTACCAGCCATAGGTTGTAGCAGGCTGCTGTGTCTTCTGTTGAAATCAATGGGAGCCTTTGGGTTCTGAGCACTTTTGAAAATCAGGCCACTTTTTCAGCGCATAAGTACGGACTTAGCAGCCTAAATTTATTAATCCAGTTTTAGAAAACTGGGCCATATTACAGTTCCAGACTGCCTTCAAACCATTAGCGAGAGTGAGGCAAGAAGTAATGTGTTCTTTACATTTAACAAATGGAGTTACAGCAGGGATGAATTTTGTCCCTTTTGTCTATTGTTGCTGCTATGAGCTTCTGCAGAACAAGATCTCTGTATTCCTTGACATTTTTTCCTCCTCTAGCTTCAATTCATTCCCATAGGATAGACATTAGAGGAAAAATGAAAGTTCATACCACTGTCACAGGCAGAAGCCACAAATGCAGCACTGGGATGAGCTGAGGTATGGGGAAAAGGTATGTTTGCGCTAGGAGTTTGTTTCAATCATTTGCAAATTGTTCACTATGTAAAACGTAGTCTGGTTTGCCTTCTCTACCGATTCCCTTCTCTCACAGGGAGAGGTGGGCATTTGCTGCCACAGGACAGTGTGTTTATACTTCCACAATTATGGAGCTGTCTGTTCTTAAGGGCGGGTCTACACTTAAAATGATGCATCGGTGCAGCTGCATGCTACTATGACACTTCTCTGAAGACGCTGCTTTGCCAATAGGAGAGTTTCTCCTGTAGGTATAGTTAATCACCTCTGCCAGAGGCAGTAGCTATACTGATGGGAGAAGCCCTCCTGTTGAAAATAGTGCTGGCTATACCGGGGGTTAGGTCAGGGCATAATGGGGACTAGATGGGGCATGAAAGAGCATACTAGTGACAGGATGGGGTTAAGGCAGAGCACACAGCTCTTTCAATTATACCAGGGGATGTTTTGGCCCCTGACCAGACCAGGATCAGCAGTCCCATGCTGCTCTCTTCAGCTGTGCCAAGTGTGTAACCTTAGCACAGCTGAGAATCTGAGCCAATATCTGTATATTTACTGCTTTTTATACATATTTTATATTTACACACACAAATATAATGTATTCAAATATAGATATTTTACCATGAAAAATGTCATTTAGTCAAAACCCCAATTTTCCATTGAAAAACAGTTTCACTGGAACATTTTCAGCCAGCCCTAACTATTAGGTGCTTTTCATTCCAACCTTCTATTGCTGGCACCTAATTTGTGCCCCAAAATGCAGGCAGGCACTTGCTTTGCATGCAAACCCTGCATTCTCACATACAGAATGAGAGTAGGCACACAATTACCCATTTAGCATGCACAAATGCAGATTTGCATATGCAAAAATTAACTTTCTTTTTTTCCTTTTGGTAGTTGAAAATTTGACCTAGCAATGTCCAAAGTTATGCTTGAGTGTATGTTGGGTGCATAATGGCTGTCTACAGAGTGGCTCTGCCACCAGTAACTCTCTTTTTAAGCACTTTGAGATGTCTTGAGTATGAAAGGCTTAATATAAAGCCAAATTCTATTCAGTTTAATTTTTAATACAGCTGTATAATTCCCTATGAGTTCCTATTTTTCTCCCCTCCAGCACAAATACTTTCTCTTTAATAAAGTTTGCAGCAATATTACAAAGTCACAGATTCTAAATACTATTTTATGATACAGTTTTAAAATTTCTTGGGTAACTGTCCCTGTATCCCAATTGCAAAGTTATCTTCATAGATGCTGACAGTTCATTGATAGTTGAACTTGAACAGATCAAAACACAAATATGGGGCATTTCCAGTGAGCCTGCAAAATCCCCATTGAAGATTTTCTATATCTGGAGGCACAGTTATGGATTATTAGGTTTTTAGTTAGCAGAGTTAAAGAGGGAAATTTATACTGGGGAAAACTTAAATTTTGCTTAAAACCTAGATCTATTTCCTTTTCACATTTTTTAATAATTTCACTGGCTACAGTATGTTTACTAATTATCAAAATAATTTGTTGTTTAAACAAGAGTTTTCTCCGGTGTTGGAATCATGCCACCTCTGCATGCTGGTAGCTAAGGAGCCCAGTACCTCCATGATAGGAGGACAAACTAAATGAAAGTTGACATCCTTCCTGGTAGGAGTGCTGTTAATCCAGCATCTTGCATATACATTCACTTAAATATGTTCAGTGATTTAAGAACTTCAAATGAGAAGTGCCAAATATTATGTATTTGTAGTAGCTTTCTTTCTTTGCTTTACAGCATGCTGACAACCAAATTCTACACAGGTCTGAATCTGCTTAGCTCCATTGAAGTCAATGATTGGCTAAGGGTGAGCACACCACTTCTAAAATACTCAGAACTCCCTGAAACTTTGCAAACTCAAACTGAATTTTTGGTAAGGGTCAGAACAGCCTGTGGGTGAAATCCTGGCTCCATTGTAGTCAATAGAAAAACTCCCATGACTTCAGTGAGGCCAGGATTTCACTCTACATTTCTTTTTTTCAAATTGTTGGTTTCTGGCCAGGACTGGTAGATGCAATGCCAAAATACAGAGAGAGGTTGCTGTCACTGTATTTCTCTCTAGAAAGCAGAAATTGAATGAGGTTTCACAGCCAATTTTGCAAATGCAAGATAGTTCAGGTAAGCAGCCTAACTTCTGAATGTTTATTGAAACCTAGCTTGAACACTAAATATTTTGAGGTTCTTTCTATGCTTACCTTTATCCCAGATCCTCAAAGGTATGTAAAGACCTAATTTCCATTGATTTCAATGGGATTTAGGCACCCAAATAATGTTTGAAAATCTGGACCTAAGTGTCTCTCAACATTGATTAAAAGAATCTATGCATTGTTTTATGGTACAGGTGAATATATCGGCCTATGATTTTATTTGTAATGTATGAATTAATAATCTGTATTACCTAGAGTGGAAGACTAACAAAAATCAATTTCTGTATGAGTCTGGAAAAGATTTGGTCACACAGTGATTTTAAGCATTACGGGTATATTTAAATGTTGTTCATTGCTCTTAAGAATCCCTGCTCAAGAATTAGGTGTCCTCCACCCAAGAATCAGATGAGATTAAACAGATTTTCAAAACATGGCATCTGTATGTATTCAGTCATTAGTGCGCTATCACTGTGTCTCTGTAAAGAAAAGAATTTATATATGCAAATGTCACTGAGGTTTCCATATATCAAGTACATGTGAGTCTATCATCAGCATGCATAAGTAATAGTGTGTAAAATGTTGTACCCATAAAGTTGTATGGGAAACTGGATTAAGGCCCCTTAAAAAACGTGGAGCCAAATTATTTTTTAGTGCAAACTGATATAGCACATAGAAGTCAATGGAGCTGCCTAATTTATCCCAGAAGAGAAACTGGCCCTTGATTGCAAAGGATAATTGCTCCAGTGAATTTCCTCCAATAATCACACTGAAAACCTGAATCAGGGAACAAACAAAGGTATTCTGATTTGTCAGAACTTCTTAGGATAGTTGGATTGTTTGAGGGGAGGTGACTGGTAGGATGGATTCTAATGTAAAATCAATATTTACTTTGGAGTAAGTCATCACCCTTTTGCCCAATATAATATTGAAAAGAACATTCCCTATAACAAATGGGATATGTGAGCAGGAAAGGACACCACTCAAACGGGAGCGTCAGAGGCAAATAGGTTCCATGTTATAAACATCTGCTGTCTAAGATGTTCTTAAGTACCAAGGATTCTGTCGGGGTAATTTATAGTTAAGGGTTGAGATTGTCTTAATTAACATTTCTTTTCCTTTTTATAACTAAGCTTATAGAATAACTTCACCAAATGTTTTGAGGACCTTGAGTGATATCGTTAAAGTCTAACGATTTAATTTCTGCTTGTTTTCTCTTCCATAATTTACTGAGCAATAAAATCCTAACTTGTTTAGAAAACCAAAAGCAATTTTTTGTCCTTATTTTATTTTGGGAGAAGGTGCTGTCTGATACTTTGTCAGAGAACAATGCCTCTGTCATCCTCCATGAGGCAGAGAAAGCTGATAGCAAGTAATTGCATAGTAACTAGTCACGGGTGAGGAGAAGCCGGGTGAGGAGAAGCAGAGATGTCTATTCACACAGGATACCATTAGAAACTCTGAGGTGCAGAAAGGCACCAAACAGCAACACGGCCTGAAATTAACAGTTGCTGTTACAATATAAATTTAGATTCAAAATACTGCATTTTTAATCCTGTTTAATCTTCTATCCACATGACAGTAACAGCAGTCCAATCTTTAATGCCTCTAGTACAAGCTAGGATTCAGAGAGGCATAAAATAGACATCAGTGTTTAGATTCATTACCCAGGCTACAGTCATTCTGGACAGGTAGTTACAGAATACATCAGTTGCATTTATACCCAACAGCAACAACAAAAACTGGACAGTTTTTCTGTTGCGGTATGTGTTTTCCTGATAGAGTGGTGAGTGATTCCAACCACATTACTATTATTAATAAGGGTCTGGATTATGTAATGGAAAATGACAGCCTATAATAAATGCCCAAAGTACTGTTCCTGCTAATCAGCGCTCCATCAATACATGTGAATTTCCTAGGCGCTGCACTATATGACCCCTTGCCAAGTCTCTTTTTGGAGGACTTCTTTTAGGGATAGCAATGCTAACACTGTAATTTGATTACAGAACCTAAAGGTGCCCATGGACTATAGATATTTTCTCCCTTGGAGAAACAAACTAACAAATTACCACTAGTCTTTGTATCTGCTATCCAGTGTAATGGATTTTTTCATGTTCATCTACTATGCCATATAAGAGCAATACTCCAAACAGTTTAAAATGTGGAGTATTATGTATAAAAACAAACAGAGAAATATAGTAGTTAACATAATTATCGTTTTCACCCAGAGAAATCTCACCATTGAAAGGTTCTTAAATCCTTGACCCCCTGCTGAAATATATAAGAAATCCAGCGATAACGTTTTTAAAAAAAACATAAACAAAGCATAGTGCATTTTAGCACGGTTCTCACTATTCTCTGGAAAGAAGCTAGATTGCTTGAAAATTGGTTACATATCAAACTGAACATTTTCCATTGTACCTAATGTGTCTGGGGTAAGAGCCAGACAAATTTAAGTACCGGATTGCTCCAGGTGCCACCTCTGGTGACATTAATTCAAGATCTGGAAACATGAGATGTCAAGCAGCGACAGCAATTTTATTATACTAAGGGACAAAGTTTCCTCATTCCATCGTCTAAATTTGCACTCAGCATTTCGGGCTCATGACTGTTTTGGGATTTACAAATCTAAATCCTACATGCCTCAAAGTATAGATTTGCATGTGCACTTCTATGGGAATTTTCTCCCGCAGTAAGGATTGGACAAAGATTTCTTGTTTCAGTGAACATCAGACATTATTGTTCTTTACCATAAATATTAACTTCAGCTTCCCCTGGTTCACTATTTAGCTATTGGGTTAATAAATATTAATACGCACCTCAACAGAAGTCCACATCTACTTGTTGTTATACTTTTTTTCAGGTGCCATAATTATCTGAATTCTTCTCGTTTTCCATACCGACCGAAAGACTATGGCTGTTCATAGAGCAAATAAAGTTCATTTTATTTCCTACTCTATTTTACAATGATTGCTGCTCAGAACTTTCCTGGTATAATGCATACAATAAAAGAGGACAAATCTTTATTGCAGGCCTTTGTTTAAAATGCCTCAGAACAATTTGTCACCACCATATTAGAATTAGCTATGCAGAAGTTTAAAGTAAGAGGGGAAAACATGTGACAGGAAGAAAGCTCAGTCTCAATTCTTCACCCTTAATAATAGCTCACAAGTTAACCCTTTGTTTACCCAATACAATATCTAGTTTTCAGTATTTCAAACTTGCAGCAGTACTTACATGGAGGTAGGATACTGGAGGTAGGGAAGTATGAATGGTGTTTTCAAATACACAGCAATTAACAGTAGATGCAATCTAATTTTATTTCTTATATGATGAAAAGAACTTCTAGCTGTGCTTGATATTGATATAGACTGTGCTTGATATTGACTGTGCTTGATATTGAAAAAATAAACTAGAATCAAAGATAACCCAAGAATCTTGACAGAGTTGAAAGAGCAATCATCATCCTGTTTAGGGAAATTAAAAGATAGGTGAAATCCAGAAAAAAATGGGGTTTAATTAAATTGCTTCATTTTTAGCAGGTTTAACTTAAGGAAGTACCTCTTCATCAAATTGCAGAGTGCAATGGCATCATCACAGAAATGTACATATTCTACTTCACAGAAGTACACATGCTCAAATATGTGCCATTACATATGGTATCTTTGAAGATCAGCAGCATCTATTTACACTGAATCTCAAAAATAGGAAAGGAAATATCTATCTGAAACAGCTTTCCTATTTCAGTAAAGGCTGTTCAGTAAGAGTAATAGAATTTTAGCTGGCTTTACTTTTCCGTATCCAGAAATTGATCTGTTGTCTGTGTTTAGGCCATCTTACTGCATGCCAATGGCTACTTATCTCACACTACTGTTTTTAAGGACCTGATCAAACAGGATTCGTTCCACTGACGTCAGTGTAATAATGCACACTTTATGTGGCAGTGTATCTTGATTTCTCTGGATCAACAACATTTTTAGGACATAATTCCTTCAGCCTCCAGCTGGATGTAACAACCCTACTACTTCAGTGCAAATACAACCAATGAGGTTAGATGTACAGGCTGTCTACTTGTAGCAAGAATTTCGTTCTTGTGCAGTTGTTTAAATAATGGCTTCCTATTATGATATGCAGAAACCTGCGCTCCTTGAAAAATTGCACACCAGCTTTCAGTAGCTGGGAAGTTACAGAGGTGCTGGAATGATTTTTATAGTGGGAGTGCTGCTGATGGAAACCATGGATTTGGTGTATGTTATTATTACTTCAAGCCAGGGGGAGCGGCAGCACCTCCAGCACCCCCAGAAGTTACCATGATTCATTATCACCTCTGGATCTATTACAAAAACAAAGACTAACAATTTTTACTTTAGTGTAGAGAAAAAAAGGTCACAAAGAAAACAACTCATTCATATAAATGGTTGGTTTAACACACAGAAAACAAACGGATGTATAAATTGGCTATGATAAATGCTCATCTTAAATGTGGTTATTTATTATGTGTTCCATTACATAAATTGGTTGCAGAATTATAACAAATGCTCTTTATTAATCTTACCTTCCCTGTGGCTGAAGAATGACTTGAGGCAATTATCTTCAGTGTGTAGCTCAATTCCATTATTGCTAATGGGCAGAATAGGCCAGACATCCTCCTAATATTGCAGAGACGGCTGAAATTCTTTGGCACCTGTTTGTCTAGGTCCTGCTTCTAACATTTCTTTTCATCCTGATGTGGTGTGTCACTTCATTACTTCCCAACAACATTAGCTCTAGCCTCATGGAATTCTTGAGTATTTGGTATCTCAGTACGGGAAATACTAAGCATATTGATTTATACTGTCCTTGCCCTAGTCTTCTTCCTTGAAATATATGTAGTTATAGAAAACAAAGCAACTTGGGTTTGTAAGGACATTCACCTCACACTGAATGAGTAAAGTTAAGCTTTCTGTTTTCATTGCTATAGTATCTTTCATTGTAAATGACCTTCAACATGTAGAAGAGGAGATCTGGATTGGTGGGAGTATGTGTTCCATCTGGTCTATTTAGATTGCAAGCTCTTCATTGCTAACATCACATTTCTTTTAAAAACAGACTTCCACAGGCAGTTTGCATGGTTTATTTAAGCACTAGGACATGACCAAAAGTACACTTCCAGATTACTTCAGGCCTTTTCTACACTAGGAGTTTATTTCAAATTTAGCAGCGTTAAACCGAATTAACCCTGCACCCGTCCACACAACAAAGCCCTTTACTTCGATATAAAGGGATCTTAATATTGATATCTGTACTCCTCCCCAACGAGCGGAGTAGTGCTGAAATCGGTATTGCCATTTCGAATTAGGGTTAGTGTGGCCGCAATTCGACGGTATTGGCCTCCGGGAGCTATCCCACAGTGCACCATTGTGACCTCTCTGGACAGCAATCTGAACTCAGATGCACTGGCCAGGTAGACAGGAAAAGCTCTGCAAACTTTTGAATTACATTGCCTGTTTGCCAAGCGTGCAGAGCACAGGTGACCATGCAGAGCTCATCAGCACAGGTAACCATGCAGTCCGAGAATTGAAAAAGAGCACCAGCATGGACCGTATGGGAGGTACTGGATCTGATCGCTATATGGGGAGAGGATTCCGTGCTAGCAGAACTACGTTCCAAAAGACAAAATGCCAAAACATTTGAAAAAATCTCCAAGGGCATGATGGAGAGAGGCCACAATAGGGACTCACTACAGTGCTGCGTGAAAGTTAAGGAGCTCAGACAAGCCTATCAAAAAACAAAGGAGGCAAACGGTCGCTCCGGGTCAGAGCCGCAGACATGCCACTTCTATGCTGAGCTGCATGCAATTCTACAGGGGGCCGCCACCACTACCCCACCTTTGACCGTGGATTCCGGGTCAGGAGTAATCTCAGCCATGCCTGAGTATTCTGCGGATGGGAAAGATGAGGAGGAGGAGGAGGATGATGAGCTTCCGGAGAGCACACAGCACTCTGTTCTCCCCAACAGACAGGATCTTTTTCTCAGCCTGACTGAAGCACCCTCCCAACCCCCAGACAATAAGGCCATGGAAAGGACCTCCGGTGAGTGTACCTTTGTAAATATAAAACATGGTTTAAAAGCAAGCGTTTTTTAATGATTAATTTGCCCTGAGGACTTGGGATGCATTCGTGGCTAGTGCAGCTACTGGAAAAGTCTGTTAACATGTCTGGGGATGGAGCGGAAATCCTCCAGGGACACCTCCATGAAGCTCTCCTGGAGGTATTCCAAAAACCTTTCCACAAGGTTTCTTGTCAGTGCAGCCTTATTCCGTCCTCCATGGTAGGACACTTGACCATGCCATGCTAGTAGCAAGTAATCTGGTATCCTTGCATGACAAAGCCTAGCAGCGTATGGTCCCAGTGTTTGCTGGCATTCAAGCAACATCCGTTCTTTATCTCACTGTGTTATCCTCAGGAGAGTGAAATCGTTCATGGTAACCTGGTTGAAATACAGGAATTTAATTAAGGGGACAGAGGTGGCCGTTCCTACTGGGCTGTTTGCCTGTGGCTGAAAAGAAATCGTTCCCTGCAGTTAGCCAAGCGGCTGGGTGTGTGTGTGTGGGGGGAGATCTTCCCTGATATCAGCCACGTGGTGGTGGTGGTGGGGGGGGGGGGAAAAAGGGGATCTTCCCAGAGGGGGGGAGGGGGGGGGTTAGTTTGGTTTCTGCAGGGATCTTCCCTGATACTAGCCACGTGGTGGTGGGAGGGGATAAAGCAATCATCCCAGAGAATTGGATGGGGTGGGGTTAGTTTGGTTTCTGCTGCTGCACGTTAACAGGAAAACCACAGCACTCAATGGGCTTTGCTTGGTATGTGGGAAAGGAGGGCGCTGCTTGTAGGAAAGCTGCAGAAGCCGAAAGACAATGGCTTACCATGGCCGCATGCAAGCCGAATTCTGTTGCCCGGACCTGTGTCTGTGATCTCTAACACCAAAGCCGCAGGCACTCAATATTAAGATGCAAAATGCGACCTTGTACCGAAATCACATGTGCTATGTAATGTGAATAGTGTTGTTCACCGTGAAAGAATATAAGCATTGTTCTGTAAAATGTATCTTTTTAAATACTTCTCTCCCTTTTTAAATACTTCTCTCCCTTTTTTCCCCTCCCTCCCGCAGCTGCAAATTTTTCAAGCCTCCCTCCTCCGTCCCGAAGGCTATCTCAGATAAGTTGTCGAAAAAAAAGGACGCGAGACAAAATGTTCTTGGAAATCATGGAATCCACCCGCAATGAAGGAGCTCATCTGAATGAGTGGAAGGACATGGTATCAAAGTACAGGAAAGATGCTAGTGAACGTGAGGCCATGAGGGACACTCGAGATGAGAGGTGGCAGGTTGCAACGCTGGGGCTGCTGTGTGATCAAACGGACATATTCCGGTGTCTGGTGGAGTTTCAGGAACGGCAGCAGGAGCACAGAGTGCCACTGCAGCCGCTGTATAACCTCCCTCCCCCCACCAGGTTCCATAGCATCCTCACCCAGACGTGTAAGAACACGGGGTGGGGGGAAGGCTCCGTGCACCCTCCCACTCCACCCCCGCGGACAGCCCAACCAAAAGGCTGTCATTACATTGAACTTTTTTAGTGGTGTTTTCCTTCCCTCCTATCCTCCTCCCAACCCCCACCCGGGCTACCTTGTCAGTTCTCTCCCTCTTTTTATAATCAATTAATAAAGAATGCATGATTTATAAATGATAGTGACTTTATTTCCTTTGAAAGCAAGCTGGGATCGAAGGGGGAGGGTGGGTTGCTTACAGAGAACGAGTCAATGAAGGGAGTGGGTTTTCATCAAGGAGAAACAAACAGAACTTTCACACGGTAACCTGGCCAGTCATGAAACTGGTTTTCAAAGCTTCTCTGATGCACAGCGCTTCCTGGTGTGCTCTTCTAATTGCCCTGGTGTCTGGCTGCGCGTAATCAGTGGCCAGGCGATTTGCCTCAGCCTCCCACCCCACCATAAAGGTCTCCCCCTTACTCAGAGATTGTGGAACACACACCAAGCAGCAATAACAATGGGGATATTGGTTTGGCTAAGTCTGAGTAAGTCAGTAAAGTGCACCAGTGACCTTTTAAACGTCCAAATGCACATTCTACCACCATTCTGCACTTGCTCAGCCTGTAGTTGAACAGGTCCTGACTACTGTCCAGGCTGCCTGTGTATGGCTTCATGAACCATGGCATTAAGGAGTAGGCTGGGTCCCCAAGGATAACTATAGACATTTCAACATCCCCAACTGTTATTTTCTGGTTTGAGAAGTAAGTCCCTTGCTGCAGCCGTTTAAACAGAGTAGTGTTCCTGAAAACGCGAGCGTCATGAACCCTTCCCAGCCATCCCAAGTTGATGTTGGTGAAATGTCCCTTGTGATCCACCAGTGCTTGCAGCACCATTGAAAAGTACCCCTTGCGGTTTATGTACTAGCTGCCCTGGTGCTCCGGTGCCAAGATAGGGATATGGGTTCCTTCTATCTCCCCACCACAGTTAGGGAATCCCATTGCAGCAAAGCCATCCACTATGACCTGCACATTTCCCAGAGTCACTACCTTTGGTAGCAGCATCTCAGTGATTGCTTTGGCTACTTGTATCACAGCAGCCCCCACAGTAGATTTGCCCACTCCAAATTGATTCCCGACTGACCGGTAGCTGTCTGGCGTTGCAAGCTTCCACAGGGCTATCGCCGCTCGCTTCTCAACTGAGAGGGCTGCTCTCATCTTGGTATTCTGGCGCTTCAAGGCAGGGGAAAGCAAGTCACAAAGTTCCATGAAAGTGCCCTTACGCATGCAAAAGTTTCGCAGCCACTGGGAATTGTCCCACACCTGCAACACTATGTGGTCCCACCAGTCTGTGCTTGTTTCCCAGGCCCAGAATCGGCGTTCCACGGCATGAACCTGCCCCATTAACAGCATGATCTCCAAAGCGCCGGGGCCTGCGGTTTGATAGAATTCCATGTCCATGTCCTCATCACTCTCGTCACCGTGCTGCCGTAGCGTACTTCTCGTCGCCTGGTTTTGCAGGTTCTGGTTCAGCATAAACTGCACGATAATGCGTGAGGTGTTTACAATGTTCATGACTGTTGTCTTGAGCTGAGCGGGCTCCATGCTTTCCGTATGGCGTCTGCACTGTTCACCCAGGAAAAAGGCACGAAACGGTTGTCTGCCGTTGCTTTCCCGGAGGGAGGGGGAGGATGTACCCAGAACCACCTGCGACAATGTTTTTGGCCCCATCAGGCATTGGGATCTCAACCCAGAATTCCAATGGGCGGAGTAGACTGTGGGAACTATGGGATAGCTATCCACTGTGCAACGCTCCGGAAATCGACACTAGCCCTGGTACATGGACGCACGAATTAATGTGCTTAGTGTGGCCGCATACATTTGACTTTATACAATCTGTTGCCAAAAACCGGTTTCTGTAAAATCGGAATAATCCCGTAGTGTAGACATACCCTCAGTGTGGAAATTCTCAGGCCTAAGCTTTTGTGGGCCTGATTCCAATCAACACTAGTGTTACACCAATGTAACCACATTGACATGAATTAGGTTGTTGCTGATTTACATGAATGTGAGAACAGTATAAGGACCCTATGAAAGTAAGGCACCCACAAAAGACCCTGCACCCTCCTCCTGGAGACCCCAATAGAGCAGTCCAGGGCTTTGGAGTGGAACCCGGAGCTGGAGTGCGGAGCAGCTCCAGAGCAGTGGAGCTGCAGGTTTTTGCCTGGAGCTGGAGCGGAGCCAGAGCACAGCTCCAAAGCCCTGGAGCAGTCACCACTTCACTGGCATAAAAAGCTCAGAGAACAACTGGCAATGGACACTGAGGGGAGATAGGGACTGGCATGAGGGCCCTCTGCATTCCTCCACCCACAAGAGTTTGTTGGAGCAAGCCTCTAAACACATCTGTCACTTTGTAACAACAGATACCAGCTGACTTTTTTTTTGTTTTTGGTCCATGGTTTTTGCAGGGAACTCTTTCTGTGAGGGGTGTGAGGTGGAATGAGCAGTGGGAGAGCTGAGCACTTGGACCAAGGGTTAAAGAGGAGACGGTTTGGAAAAATCTTAAAAAATAGATAAATAAAAAAGTAACTAAAAACGAACATATCTTTGACATTGGGCTAAATGCTGTTTCTTTACTATTATTTGTCCATTTTATCTATTTAGGTTGCAAGCTCTTCGATGCAAGGACCATGTCATCCTCTGTTTATACAATACCTACAGGCTCCCAATCCTGTCAAAGGTCTTGGGGTGATATCACAAGACAAATAATAACCAGTAACAACAGGCTTTGCAGACAGCCAGGCAATCCAGGGCTTAAAACATGTAGCTAAGGTTCCCACCCTTGGTTCAGATAATTTGGGGCCTGTAGCCTAATTTATAAATAGGAATTGATTTTATCTACCATGCAGTGGTCAGAAAGGGTTCTGTCTCCAGATCAGCTACAATAGCGAAGTTGTCATTAAACTGGGAACCTCATGGCCCAAACAAGAAACAATCCACTCTGATTAATAATGTTATACCTTTTATTAGCAAAACAAACAAAACCACAAACACTGTAATATAGCAAGGGAGATAGAGCCAATCCAGCATGTCTAGCACTTGCATTACTCATGTCATCCCTTGCGGGGAACCCTGAAGTAAGTAAGGTGATCCATACAGTCATCATATTAGTGTGTCCCATCGTCCAGAGGCTGGGTACTAACTTTTATAAGGGGTTACCCTGACACCCACTGTATCTTAAACATATTACTGATAGTTTCCACCTCTTTTCCTTCTCTGTATTTCAACACCTCAATAATATTGGTGTTACTTTCTATAGGCCAATTAGGCATTTATGATAGCCTCATTAGCATTTATGTCAGTTAGTTGCCATGGTATACTTGCATTTTGCACATGTACGTTTCAGTCAAACCCATCATCCCTTAAACTTTTACTAAAATTCCAAAAGCATACCTCTGCGGTTCTCACTTCACCTTCTCCCAGCACAGAACATTTGTTTATTGTAATACCTATCTCGTGACTTAACATCACTTATCGGTTAGCTCCTTATCCCAAGCCCCTAATGTAATGGTGGACCTTAGTTATTCTGAACTAATTTTCATACAGGCCTGAAGCCTTATAATAATTATGCCTTATATAGATAACCTATATATGGCTCAGATGCCCATGGCAGGCTACAGGCCCCACAGCTACTAACAATTAGGCTTTTCACCATCCCCCCAGGAAAACTATATTGACAACAGACGGCGGTATTCCCAGAGGGTGATCTTACTGTAGTAATTATAATACTCGGGACTCAGAATCCCAGCAGGCTGAGGATTGGCTTATTACTACTGGGATTTTGAGAACTGTAGGAATGTCCAGATTTTTTATTCTGAGTGGACCATGCATCCACAAGCAGGGCCGTCCTTGGGGGAATGCGGAGTCTGGGACATAGACGCCACCTCTTCCCACCCCCGCCCTGCCTCTTCCCCACCCAGTTCCTCTCCCCTCCCCCCCAGTACCTCCCGACACCGCAAAACATCTGGAGGAGGAGGTGCTGATTGGCAGGGCCTGCCGGCTGGCAGGAGGAACTAGGAGGAGGGGGAGGTTCTGGTGTGTGGGGGGGTTCCTCCTCACTCCTCTGCCCGCCTTTAGTCACTTGCCTCCTCATCCCACCCACCTCACCTCCTCACCCACCTCCTCACAAGCTTATAGATGCACAGGGCCCCCTACAGCGTGGGAGCCGGGGCAGTTGCCCCGATTCACCACACCCAAGGGACAGCTCTGTCCACAGGCCTTCATTTTTGGTTGAGGGATGAAGTGACCTGCATAGATTCCTTTTCCTCACAGTGCAGCCAGGTGCCACACCAGCTGGCCATCTCCCATCCTAGAAGTACAATCAATCATCATCCAGAAATGCACTGTCATGTCTGTCTTATTGCTATTATGAGATGAAGTTCATACACAAAACGAACAGCTGGTGGGCTGTGACCGCTGCTTATTCTACTGTTCAGAGCTATGTCATTGTGCCCTGGTGTTTCCCACCCCCATCTGTTTGTTTTATCCCCCTGTTGTCTCTTGTCTTAAACTTAGATTGCAAGATCTTCCAGGCAGCAACCATCTGTTGTTGTGTGTGACCAGTGCCTAGTACAGTGGGGCCTTGGCCTCAAGATGTTAATACAGTACAAATAAATAATACTAACGTAAGGAAAGCAATTAGGCTCATGCATTTACTGACATCTGGGTAAAAGATCCTTTTCAGCCAATTGGAAAACTCCATTTTTGTTCAGTGAATTCCAAAGACATTTCATACTAGTTTTTACAGTCAAGAGCTACATACAAAGTGTATTGAGAAGTTGGCACAAAATTAAACAGAAAACTTTCAAATCCTAAATGCAAGGACTGCCTGCTGTTTGGCTAGCCATACCCATATCAGACTTGCTTCCTAACTTTTTATTTGTAAATTTCATAGAGTATAACAATCAAATGAACAATTAGGCAGTGCACAGTTTGGAAATTATTTGCATTTTCCCAGGTGGTTTAAGTCATGTTGTTCCCAGCCTGCTGCCTTTGAGTATGGTCAGAGGCCTACTATAGTTACTCAGAAATACACAGTGATATTGCATTGTTATTTAACACAAAGTTCCCAAGTATTATTGCAAGGAACCAGCACAAGAACATCAGTGTCAAGATAACCGTCCAAACTCTTCGCTACATTAGCACATCTGTCTATTTCAGATGTTTGCAGTTAATATCTTGAAATCCTTAGTAATTACCAGAGCACCTACTTCTCCTCTGCTCTCCAATAAATATACTATGGCAATTGTGTTTATATATAGTTATAAAATGACAGGGCTTAGTAAAAGATCAATATGTGTATAAATGTCAGTGAATGGGCGAAGGTGAAGGAGAAGCAAAGTCTCTTCACGTTTTCAGAGAAATCAGCTACTTACCTGATTTAATCTTTTACATCAATATATGGAATGTATTTGAGACAGGAGAGGAAGCATATTGCATATTGGGAATATGAGGACAGTTATCCAGTTTCAGCAAATATCAGGTCTTATGCACCCACAGCCTCGTTTTAGTCACCTTCGCTTTGGACTGGATATGCTCATCAAGAAGCTTCCCTTTGACCATCCATAATCCCTAATACATATATTCATTGCTGCCTTTTCATTTTAGCTAGAGGCAAGAAAAATAATACTAGGAGTGTTAAAAAGGTGAAATGACAGGCATGAAATATATCATTTCATATAACTGTGCAGCATGATTACAGTGCCTTAAAATGTACCGCTTGAAAAAGTGGCTATCAGCCAGACAGCAGTTCTGTAATACTCTTACACAACATCCCCAGAGCATCATACTTGGCACTGAAAATGTATTAAAGGTAAAATGTCACCCTAGAACTTTTTTTTTTCCTGAACTAAGGCCCAAGTCCTGCAATGAGCTCCACATGCTGGACCCCCGTACTTGCATAGAACTTCAATGAGGTTTGTGGGGGCATTGGTATCTGCCCAGCTGATGCTCACTGCAGGATTGGGGCTACATGTAAGTGTTTGGCAGGAGAGCTATGAATAGAATGGATACCAGCAGTGGGCCCATCCTAGCAAAACTTGAAACCCTTCAATCAGAAAAGGCAATAAGGGGCCAACTCCATCCCTAGCATAACTACACTGACTTGCAGAAGAGTTACACCAATGATGAATTTGACCCACGTTAAAAAGAGGTTCTGACTTCTTGACCGTGCATCTAAACTTATGTTATTAATTTTTACAGTTAAAGGTAAATAGAGAGGGAGATCAAAGCCACAAAAGGCAGATAGGTGCCTAATTACCATTGAGAAACTCATAATTCCTATTACTATAGAGTTGGAGAAATGTCTAGAGCTCAGAACAGTAGGAGAGAGGTCCTGGAGGCCAAATTTAGTCTGCTAGGTAGGAGATTAAAGTCCGGGACCTCTACCATAGCATTCTCTGAAATGCTTCCACTTCTACATGCATGGCCAGTTAGACAGGCAGAACTCGAGGGTCTTAATGTGTGGATGAGACAATGGTGTTCGGAGGAGAGATTTAGGTTTATTAGGAACTGGGGAACTTTTGGGGAAAGGAGAAGCTTATACAGGAAATATAGGCTCCATCTAAACCAAAATGGAACCAGATTTCTAGTATGCAAAATTAGAAAGATTGTAGAGGTGTTTTTAAAGTAGAGGAGGGAAGAAAGCCAATGGGATGGTGGGGCACACAGTTTAGACGAATTCCTTAAGGGAGGATTTATTAAAGGGGATACTCTACATCTGAGTAAACAGAAGATAGAAGTTGATAAAGTGCAGGCAGGAACTGAAGAGAAACAGTAAGACCCAAAACAGTCCCATTCAATTACACCACAGAGAGGCAGACAACTAAATATTGACTAATTGTATAAGTGCTTGTATACAAATGGTAGAAGTCTAAACACTAAGATGAGTGAATTTGAGTGGCTGGTATTAAATGAGGATATTGATATAATAGGCATCACAGAAGCTTGGTGGAAGATGATAACCAATGAGACAGTAATACCAGGGTACAAAATATAAAGGAATGACAGAATAGGTCACGTTGGTGGGGGAGTGGCTTCCTATGTGACAGAAAGCACAGAGTCAAATATAGTAAAAAACCTAAATGAATCAAACTGTACCATAAAATCTCCATGAATAGCAATTCCTTGAATAATAAGAATATAGCAGTAAGAATATACCACCGACCTCTTGGATACACATCACCTCAGGATGGGATGCAGAAAGTTTCTAGACACCATTAATGAATGACTGCTTCTTGGAGCAGCTAGTCCTGGAACCTACAAGGGGAAAGAGAATTCTTGATTTAATCCTACATGGAGCACAGGATCTGGTCCAATAGGGGAATATAACTGAACCGCTCAGTAATAGTGACCGGAAGGTAATTAAGTTTAACATCTTTGTGTGGGGGGGGGGGGGGGCGAGATAACAAAGACACCCACCACAGTATCATTTAACTTAAAAAAGGGGAACCCCTACACAAAAATGAGGAAGTTAGTTAAGTGGAAATTAACAGGAGCAGTCACAAGAGTGAAACACCTGCAAGCTGCATAGAAACTTTAAAAAAATACCATATTAGAGGCTCAAACTAAATATATTCCTCAAATAATAAAATAAAATACTTATAAACAATAAGAGGATAAAAAATGCCATGATGGCTACACAACAGAGTAAAAGAGGGAACTACAGGCAAAAAGACATCCTTGAAAAATTGGAAATCAAATCCTACTGAGAAAAACAAAGGAGAATAAACTCTGGCAGGTCAAGTGTAACAATATAGCAACTAGCAAAAGACAAAAACTATGAACATCTGAAGCAAGAAGCCTACCAAACAATCAGCAGGGACAGTGGATTATGGAGCACTCCAGATAAAGAAGCACTCCAGAAAGACAAGACCATTTCAGAGAAGCTATATGAATTCTTTGCATTGGTTTTTGCTGAAGATGATGTGAAGGAGATTCCCACATCTAAGCCATTCATTTTCAGTGAGAAATCTGAGGGGTTGTCCTAGAATGAGGTGTCAGTGGAGGAGGTTTTGGAACAAATTGATAAATGAAACAGTAATCAGTCACCAGGACCAGATGGCATTCACCCAAGAGTTCTGAAGGAACTAAAATTCAAAATTGTAGAAATACTAATTGTTGTATGTAACCCATCTCTTAAATCAGCTTCTGGATGATGACTGGAGGATAGCCAATGTAAAAAGGCCCCAAAAGTAATCTGGTAATTACAGCCCAGTAAACCTAACTTCAGCACCAGGCAAATTGGTTTAAATTATAGTAAGAACCAGAATGATCAGACACATAGATGAACACAATATGGGTCAATACGGCTTTTGTAAAGGAAAATCATGCCTCACCAACCTATTAGAATTTTTCGAGAGGGTCAACAAGCACGTAGACAAGGTTGATTTAGTGGATAAAGTGTACTTGGCCTTTAGGAAAGCCTTAGAGTAGGTCCCACCCCAACGACTCTTAAGCAGAGTAAACAGTCATGGGATAAGGAAGGTAGGTCCTCTTATGGATCAGTGATGGTTAAAATATAGGACACAAAGGGTAGGAATAAATGGTCAGTTTTCACAGTGTAGAGAGGTAAATAGAAGGGTCCCCTAAGGATGTGTTATGGGACCAGTGCTGTTCAACATATTCATAAATTTTCTGGAAAAGGGAGTAAATAGTGAGGGGGCAAAGTTTGCTGATACTACAAAATTACTGAAGATAGTTAAGTCCACAGCAGACTGCAAAGAGATACAAAGGGATCTGACAAAATTAGGTGACTGGGCAAGAAAATGGCAGATGAAATTAAGTGTTGATAAGTGTAAAGTAACGCACATTGGAAAACATAATCCCAATTAAACATAAAAAATGACGGGGTCTATGTTAGCTGTTACCACTCAAGAAAGATATTGGAGCCATCATGGATAGGTCTGTCAAGGGCTATTAACTAAAATGGTTAGGGATGGAACCTCATGCTCTGGGTGTCCTTAAATCTCAGGCTGACAGAACCTGGGACTGGATGACAGGGAATTGATCACTTGAAAATTGAGCTGTTCTGTTCATTCCCTCTGAAGCATCTGGCACCAACCACTGTTGGAAGACATGATATACAAGATTTTTAGACCTATTATTTATGTTTAACCAGATTATCCCACTTGGTCCATTTTCCCCTCAAATATTTCTGTTGTTGATCTAATCCATGCCATTTCTATTCTTGGCAACCACATTTCTAAAGAGGGGATTTGTTTTTGAAACTATAGGACCTGATCCTGCAAGCACGTTCACATGTACTGTCTCTTATTCCCAATCAGCATCTCACTGAAATCAGTAATCAGTCAATGAGATTCTGTAAAGGAGTAAGGAATCATGTGTCCAGACTGGAACATTTCTCCAATGCCATAATAATAGGAATTTAGGGAACATATCCCTGAAATAATTCCTGCATCAGTTTTCTATCAGTCCATAAATCTTACAATTTGAGACATTCCCAGAAAATATAGGACCTGATTCTCATTTGCATCATCCCTTCACTTGGACAGAAACAGTGGTGGCTTTACCTCACCTTTGTACTCTCTATATTGTGAGACCATGTAGGGGGCCTATCTGATCTCCACTGTAAGTTAAGCAGGCACAGTGCCATTGTTGCTTATGTTCTGCTTCCCAGGGTTCCCTACAGGCCCAGGGAAGCTGGGAATAATTGCAATGCAGTGCCATCCTGCTACACCCCAGTATACCCTGAACAGCCCCTTACACCATGAACTGAATATAGGGCTGCTATAGAGATGGGGTGAGGACCCTTGGATTGGTGATAGTCTTGGAGGGCATTTCTGTCTATTTTAAGGCTCCTTTACACTGCCAGAGTAGCATCAAAGGGCCTTTGCATAACTGACAATCAGGCGAACCATTAAGATGATTGCCAATACCATAATGTTCCCTCCAGTATTTTGATGTTAATTTTGCATCTGTTTTGTTTGTAAGACTGGCATGCAAAATATACTCTATAAAAGAAGTTTATTCTCTGATATTCACTGGTACTCCCTCCATGAGTAGGAGGCCAATCAGGAGCCAGACACCCCAAGGAGAGAAAAGCAAAAAGGTTAAAACCCCAGAACTAAGCAGTTAAATCAACCTCCCCGACCAGGTGAGACCAGCTTCAGGTACTCATCTATTGTACAGCACAGCCCATTGACAAATCACATATTTTTAACAGTAAAACTTTTTTGTTGAAAAATTGTGATCACATACCATAACTGTGGGACCATATAAGTAGACAGATGGCTCTTAGTACCTGCTGTGCGTCTTTCCAGAATCCAGTGCCTATGTAAAAGAAAAAAAACTTGTGATTTCATATAGGCACAACATTTGCCCAAGTGCCATTAGAAATCAAAGCCATGCTGTATTCTGAAGGCACACTCTTTCAATCCCCAAGCTAGACTATTAGGTATATCTAAGGTGTCTATTGCGATGGTATCTTTTCCTCCTGCAGGAAATTGATTCTTTGTATGATGTCTGATGTGTAAGCCTTCCCACTGTGCACCTTAACACTTATTCAGTGTGTTAGTGTTTATGATCACCACAGGTTGCAAAGGATTTCCTTATTAGACCTCATTCACCCTATGTAGGTAGAGGGCTAAGGGGCAAAATGAATGACCTCTTTTGTCCTCTAGAGTCCTGAAATTCAATTTTGGCTGAAGTTCTAATTAATTTTCATATGTCTCTGCCCAGTTCTTCACTACACTGTGCCTAGATCAGATAAGAAAGGAATTTATTTTTACATAGCTGTGTGCATATTTGCCCTTAACTTTCTCTGGTTCCTTACTTAGATCACTTTTCAGAATAGATTATTTTAGTTAAGTTGGGTGTGTGGGCAAAGTAATTCTACTGGCAGCTAGTGTGTGCGTTGTCTGTATCCTGATCCGAAAGAAAGGACTCCTCACTTTCATTTATTAGTAAGTCTGTCCTTCAAATTCATCAGGACTAAAGTCACAATTTTTAAAAAAAAAACAAGAAGGAAGTTTGAACAGCAGCCTTGATGAATACTTTATTGCCCGTGTTTGGGACAATTTTGAATCAATTTGTACTTGTGAAAGTGAGACGGATTAGCACTTGTAAGCATCAGGCACAGGTAAGTGTAATGGGTGAAAAGGGGGCAAGCAGGGAAGGAGATGGGATGCTCAGGCAATATTCTGTATAATTATACACTCCCCTTCTTCCTGCTCCTCAGCTTAACTCTTTGTTGAAGCACAGGCCAGAGTTCTGTTTTTTCCTGGATTTTTCAAAAAGTATTACTGTCACAGGGCTGGTGCACCCCATCACCCCTTGGGGACGGGGGAGGGGTGCGTTGTAGCCTTGTGGTTGAGTCCGTGGGGCTGCCCCTGGTCTCGGGGCTGTGTGACTCCATGGCCTTAGTCAGTAGCCCAGGCTATCAAGGCAGTATGGCCTAGTGGCCAGAATCCCTAGTGCAGCCCTTGTTATCAAGGTGGTGCAACCTAACAGCCAGAGTCAATACTCCAGCCCTCGCAGTCAGGCAGGGCAGCCTAATGGCCAGAGTCCATACTACCGCCCTTGCTGCCAAGGCACTGTAGCCTAACGGCCAGAGTCAGTGGTACAGCCCCTGCTCATAGGGCAGTGTGACCTAGTGGCCAGAGTCAATATTACAGCCCTTGTGGTCAGGGCAGTGTGGCCTGTTGGCCAGAGTCAATACTATCGGTGAGCTGGGCCACCACCCCAGGGTGCGTGGTGGCCAGGATAGGGACTCTCCACTGGGTCCCAACTTAGGGCCCTGTCAGTGGCGGGGTTACCCGCCACCAGCTTGGCGGGGGTCCTACCGAAACATGCTGAGTTTTGGTCCGGTTCTGTAACCGTTTTCCCGCAAAGTTTCCCTGGGTCACTTCCTACCCGAGTCTCTGGAGTTCACCATCTCTGGGACTCTCCGGTCTCTCCACTCTCTGCAACGTTACAAGACTGTGTATGGGGGCCGTCTCCAGCTGGCTGGCTGCCACACCTTGGAGTGCAGGCAGTCCTCTCCCAGGAGCTATCCACACACCTCCTTCCCTGCCAGCTGTCAGCCCAGACTGAGCTGCTCTGCTACCTTTTATATCCTGGCTCCAGCTGGAGCATGCCCAGCAGAGCTGGGGTGGGGCGGGGCCTCCTCAGCCAAGAGGGAAGGGTTAACCCCAGCCATTCCAGTGCAGGGCTGATACACCCCATCACAATTATACAGACTTAAACATCAGGCCTATGGTATGCAAAACCCTGATAAGTGGATGTCAATAATTCAGTCAATTTCAAAGAGAGCACCATATTTAAGGCACACAAAGCACATTGTAACTAGTATAAAAACATTACAAAGAGAATTTGGAATAACTTTTAAACAAAAGCTATTCAACAATAAATCTACTGGTGTTTCAAATATAAACTCTCCCTTTTGTTTCTGTTACAAATATTCCAATATGAGGTTTCAACATAACTATACTTTAGTGCACACATCAAAACACATTCCCCTCTGATCTTCTCTCAGAGATGATTTCTCAGTCTTTATGGCATGACCATAGGGGCATGTGTCACCTGCACTCTTCAGAGCTTGAGAAATGGCAGCATCTCAAGTCCTTTCAAACACAGCCAAACCCTGTCAGCAACAAATAGTCTGAGGATTGCCGCAGCTAGCAACATTCCAGCCCTTGGGTTAATAGCTGACTGCTCCTCTCAGTGCTGGTGAAATAGAAGTCTGTAGCCTGGATCCAAGGTTGGGTTCAGCATATAAAACACCCACTCCCTAGATCTCTACATGGCTCTTGCTCTCTAGAGCACCATCTTCTCCCCATAAGTCCAGCTCAGTCAGGTATAAATTCACAAACCCTCACTTCACTAAGTACTACTCTATTCTCTCTCTGTAACAGAGACAGAATCCCAGGTTAGAGCAGTTAGCCGATGGCTAAAGGCAAGTACCAAAAGCTCTGTGGTTTCTAGGGTTGACAAATGCTCCCTTGGCTAGCTCTCCTGTTAGCTCCATAAAAAAACATCACTGTGGACCAAATGTTATCCTAGTAGAGGGCTTCCCTAGTAAATAAAGCTGGAAGAGCACTGACCTGTATCCAAAGTGGTACAGGAATTGGGACCCAGCCCTCACAGTAGACATCTCTTGATCTTGCATCAATCAGCAGCTGAGTACATGCCACTGAATTTATAAGCTGCCCGCATTGTGCTCTGATTGGTTTCACTCTCAGTTGATGACTAGGGTATGACCAGCCAGTTCTGAGGCTGTATTGCCAACAATACAGCCTCAGAACAGCTTCAGAGCATGTCTAGTAACTACCTGTAACAGGGCAATGTGCCCCATTAATAGCCCTGGTGGGGGAACAGGGAGCCTGCCCCAGAAAAAAGCCCAGCAAGCAGGTGCTGGGTATCAACCGATCAGCACCTCATGATTGGACCACTCTCCAAGTTAGACAATATGAAGAAGAACTCAGCTCCATGAGTGAGGAGGAAATCAGGAGAAAGGATACGTTCTGATAACCAGAACAGGCAGGCCAGCCCTGTGGATCCCCCCCGCCCATGTCCTATCTCCTCTCGGGGTTGGAAAGAGCCCTACCCAGTAACTACTGGAGCCCAGAGGACCCTAGTCTGAACCTCATTTGTGGGGAGGGTTCACAGAGACATTTGTGTTGTTTTTTGCACACCTTTATTTCATTGTTTGTGAAGAGCTGTGGACAAAGGGCCAGCAAACTAATCTGGTCACGGCTGATTGTCTATACCCAGCTGGTGACTAGGTCCACCAGCGTACACTGTCACGCTTGTTTTGGATGTTTCTGAGTCCTTCTAGCTGAGTTGCCTTGCTCCATTCTCTGCAAGTGGGCAGAGACAGAATACCCAACTAACATCCATGCTTCTTCTCCTCCCTAGGAGAAACAAAGTCAAATGCTGCAGTATAAAGCATGAGTTACATGAGCACTGCATTAGCTATTCTTCACAACAAAGCAAATACAGGCGCTCCTCACCCACAACACCCCTGCTGTTGTAATCCTGGATCTCTCCTGAATGTAGACAGCCATTCCTGCTGTCATGCCATTGCAGCATTTTGGACTAGGATAAAACCATCAAACTCAATATACCAGATTCAAACCACATAAAATAAAATTCTACCCACCCTTACTGGCTCAGGCATAATGGGAAGCTTAAGTCTCAAGGTTAACATACAAGGGACATGTCTGGTAAATACAGAAGAAAGGAACTATAGACTAAGCACAATTACTTTATCTTGTAGGCTGGTCATTGAATATATGATTATCTCAAGTTGATTTTCCTGTTGGTAATTTTAACTATCAATAGTTCTGAAAACAAGGAATGTTTCACACCACTTTACTGAAACACAGTTTGTCAATAGCCAAACTGTATCAGGGTTAAGAAAGCTGACAACAAAAATATGCCATGTACAATAATTGCATCAGGTCACAGAACAGCAGTACAGTTGTACTAATTGATGGTTAAATGTTTAGCACGGTGGATCTGTCAATGAAAGTACATAAGGGAAGACTTTCCACTGTATGTGTTGGAAATTTCATTTGCTCTAAAATAAAACATCTTTTGGAGTTTGCTTTTCTGCAAAAGAACATTAGGAGCACAAGGGATGTGCCATATCACCTCTCGGATGCCACTCTTACTACATCTATTTCAGGACCTTCTATATACCCAATACAAATTTATCAGCCAAAGTGCTCATTACAAACAAACTATTTAGTTGGTCCCTTGCTCCTTGTCTTGGCATGGGCTGGGAGTGCTTTGAAAACAGAATGCTTAGCACTTAGAGGAGGAGAACCTCCCACTGCAGTACAGTAATCCCTCTGGCTAGCTTAGGAACATCATTAATTGGCTCAGGAGATCCAGCCCTACTCATTTGGTAGGACATTTTCCATGACATGTGGCCTTTGATGATAGCTGAGCAATGGGGAAATAAACGATTGTTGCTGTTCACAGAATGAAGGGGAAAAAAACACACAAAAAGCCAACTCCATTTTGGAAGAAATAAATCTGAAGATAAAGATGAAAAGGAAATGGCTGAGATATGCAAACTCTTGTGCTCTGTTTTGAAGTTACACTCCTATGAAGACATAATGAGCAGAATTCAGGCTGGACAGTCACCCTTCACTTTGTATTTCAGGCTATCATATTTTTCCTTTATGTCCCAGCTTGAACATGGGTCACAGATGGGCTTTAGTATTCAGTTTCCTTGTTTAAAATGATAAATCCTTTCTATCAGCTATGCGCAGTGGGGAAAGTAACAAATACTTTCCTCATGGATTGTATTTTCCTAAATGCTCAATTACTGAGGGACAATCTACACTCATTCCTATATTTGCTTTCTACAACCAACTCTCTGTATAACTTTTCATGAGTGACGTATCCGAGTATTCGGATTCTAATATCTAAACTGTATTGTTAAATTTATTCACCTTAATTTGGGTTATTGCTGATCATGTGTATCTTATGACTTTTTAAAACAAACTTTGTATTGTGGATAACCTACGCACTATACCCAGATGTACAGACACTCTTTTCTTAACCTGTGTACTATATACTTTTTTGTTAACATTAGCTTTAATAAAATTTTTAATTCAGTTTCCTTGTTTAAAGTGATAAATCCTTTCTATCAGATATGCACAGACACATTTCAGTAGCTTTCAAAATGGTCTTAAACACACAGTGTATGGCATCATCGGGAAAAGGCCTAGAAAAGATTGTGAGGCTTGGAAGAAAGAATGGAGGATGGTCTTAACCTACTCTTTTGGGGATCAGTCCTGCAAGATGCTCAGGGTCCTGGTCCAGATCCAGCAAAACATTTAAACACATCCCTAACTTTAGTCCCATTGAATTCAGCTGGAAGGAAGCCATAGGTTTGAAGACTCTTATAACTTATACCAGAGGATCCAATAAAAAAATCTGGTGTGTCTCTGTGGGTGTCAGTATATAGGTAGGTATTTTTAACATGCCCATGACTGTGGTATCTGAGTATAGCATGTGTGGTGATAAGAAGGGGGGTCTATGTGTGGGTACGTGTACTGGTTTGTGCCTCTGGGTGAGTACATATGTCTATGTGCATGTACAGTATATAGTTTTGCACACAGGTGTGTTTATGTGTTTTAACACCCTTCCCCCCCCCCCAAAGATATTCAGAAAGCTTACACAAAACTACTATAATTCATTAAAATTAATACACATATGTATAGTTTTTGAGAAATCCAAAAATGTACCAAGTCTTCCCAACTCTGTTTTCTCTAAAGATACATAAATAGCATGTACTCAATAAACTAGTGACATCAAATAAGCTTGGCATTAGGAGGCCTTTTAAAACCCAATGTACCCAACCTAACAGAATGGAAGATCCCCTGCCTTGCTGGCTGCATGGAAGACATTAGTGATGCAGCCAGC
This sequence comes from Trachemys scripta elegans, assembly GCF_013100865.1. Lineage (NCBI taxonomy): Eukaryota > Metazoa > Chordata > Testudines > Emydidae > Trachemys > Trachemys scripta. Next base: position 65,740,568 of record NC_048303.1, on the reverse strand, counting down.
TTCAAGCACATATTCATTTGCAGTTTTCAACCCTGAAGGAAAATTGCCAGCCAGATGCTGTGTTTCTCTGAACAAGAGAATTGCTTGTTTATATGGTAGCATCCAAATGTAAAGAAAACAGAAGTAATTTTCATATTCCTTACTCAATATCAACTTTAATTAAAATTGATACATATTTAAATTAGGTAGCTCTTCTTTGATCATAAGCTCTCATTTCCAAAGAGAGAAGAGTGCACATTCCAGCCCTGATGCCCTAATTAAAGGTGATAGCCTGAATTAGCATCCAGCTACTTACTATGTGCATCACATCTCTGGCCAAAATCTCTCTCTCGCTTGCTCTCTCTTTTTAAAAACAGTTTTGTATTCTCACAAAACTAAAGAATAGCATCAGTGATAGACCGGCGTTTCTTTCTACTCCAAGACAACAGGGGAAAAAGTGATAACGACAATACAGAAAACTTTTGCTGGATATGGATGGTTGTAATCATTTTTAAACACCAAGTACTGAAGCTCACTCACTCAACAGCAGCCAGCCAAATTGTTATAAAGCACATTAGTGGGACTTTTACTTAGCTGTCTCCAGCATCAGATCACTCTCCCAGATCCTGGTGACCCTTACGGAAATCTTCAAAAAAACAATCTGACTGTCTGCCTTCTGTTCTACTGCCTTTTGAGACAACTGTTCCCCAGACCTGAAAAAAGTCTAATGTGAATGCTGCCCCTACCTACCCCTTCATTGCAGCAAATGGAGAATATGCTCTTGCTCCTGCTACAGGCACTTTGGCTATATCTACGCTAATTTTTGTAGGTAGCTCTCCTATCACTGTTCCCGCACCTATGCAGGACCACTGGACTTGGCATTGGTGGGAGTGCTAGTGGAGACATGCTGCCAATGTTGATACCTTCATGCTGTAGTGGTAGGATTTAATGTTTGTATTTTGTATAATTTAAAATAGAAAATAAAGGATAATAATGTACCGTGCATTAAATGTGTTGATGTATGATTTGACCGTATCCTGCCAGCCAATCTTTCCAAAAGCAGAAAGGAATGGCTTAATGGGCCATTGGTAAAGATGCATCAGCCAGAATCTTGTGTCTGGAGCTGATTTCAAGGCAGTAACAGACCTTTAGGGTGACCACTTTGTTGTAGGTTTAGCATTTTAAAATAAGTAAAAAGAATGCAATAATTGTTTTTTTTGTGCATTGCAATTTGATCCCGCTGAAATGCTTTGTGTAAATCAACCTGTTTTATGTGTGAATAAGGAATCTGTGTGTTAAAAAAAATAAGTGTGAAGGCCATCACCGGACCAGATGTTCTAGGGAGGAATCAAGAACAGACGTAAAGGTGCCAGGAAGATTAAAACATGCCCCTATTGAGATGTCAAAGAAGGGCAGATTGACAACTGGCAGGCAGGCACCCATCAATGGGGACAAAATAGCTGTAATCAAAAGCAGCATGGGGTAACTCCCTAAAAAGCTAATAAAAAACAAAATAAAAAGAACAATCTAAAAAAACAAGCATTTGTCAAACAGCAATTGATTACAGCATGACAGTGCAAAACTCATTGGTCCCAATGAAGGAAGATCACTATATAAACAGGGTGCTTTGCCATGAAACTTTGGGTTCGTCCTGCCAAGACTTCCCCGGAGCTTTGGGTCACGACTGACAGAACCCGACTCCTCTCTACCGGTGATCAACCTAGCTGGCCACTAGATTGATCCAGACTCTGGACTGGTAACTATAACATCGACTGGTGTGTGTGTGTGATTGAATGTATATGCTTATTGTTGTATCTCCAATAAACGTGGCATATTGCCTTTTCCCCTGAAAAAGATCCTGGGTGTTTCTTATAAGCATAACAATGCTGCCCAATCCTAGAGCAGATCTAGATGATGCAGTAATAAAAATGTAAAAATTTACAACATTGTGATTCCAGAAATCTACTGACTTTCTTTTCAAAGCATATCACTGATAAAACCACATAGTGGTAAGCACTCTTAAGATATATTGATTGCCTCATTTATCCTCTGGATACAGGCATGAAAACTACACTATTCTCTCACATGTAGAGGTGCTCCCTCCAGGTCTAAGTTGAGACACATTGGCAGGGCAGTATGGATGAGTTTGAACTACTAATAATCATGCTGTATCTACTGCACAAAGGACTTCAACCTCCAATACTCTAGATCTGGCAAATAACACGAGTACTAACCTCACAAAAGAAACTTAAGAAGAAATAGTTACAGTATCCCAAATCTGAAAATGCAAGTGGAAAGGAGATATTTCTCACATTGGCAGCTCATGAAAAAGCAAGATTGGAAGAACATACTTGTGTTTGACTTTGAACCACTACCTGAGATAACTGGTTAATATCTACTCAATGAATTAAAGAAAGCATGCTGCAAAATTAAAGTCACATTTGTGTCTGCTATAGCTTCTTTCAAATACAAAGCAACTTAATAAATAATGGAACAACAATTTTATTCTAACAGCCAGTTCATTAGAAGACATTTTTTTGCTTTTCAAATCTTTCTCAGAACAATGGGTTGAAAGTTTTGTTTTTAGTTTCTTACCTGACTCAGTGTCAGCCTTACAGGATTTAAGGTTTTGGAAGTGATTCACCATCACACAATGTATTTTTAATTGGTATTCTGTAAGAAATAAATATAATAATGTAATGGACTGAATAATGTGTGTGCATACGCAAATGTACAAATCAGAATAATGTGCCACAGGAGCCATAATTCTAATAGCTAGAAGAGATTTTCCATTAGCTCAAGAAGTCTATGGAGCAGAAAGATCTGAATTCCAGCCCGAATTTTGCCATGTACAGCATAGTGGAAACCAGGAAGCACTAGGTAGTGATATATTTGTTCAAAGATCTACCAAAAGTGACATGCTGATACTACTTCTTGTAGATTTAATTTGATCTAGTATTAGAAAACAAAACAACCCAACCTCTGTGATATATTGTGTCCCACATAAACCGTATGCAGCCCCTAATGAAATAAGACAGGTTGCACAGAATGTAAATTAGGACAGAAATCAGTTCCTTAGGCAAGAAAGTTATGTAATATCTGGGACTCTTGGTGTGAAGAAGTATGGAAACCTTATTGCATTATCTTTTAACTGCATTAAACAGTTTAAGAACTCATGTTAACGAGGGCAGAATTGGAAAAGTCTGAGATGAACTTAAGCATGTGTTCTTGATAGGAAATCCATTATATTACACTGACAATATTTCATCACACCAGATTAATGTTAATTTTGCTGATCAAATTGCTAATATGACAAATCTGCAGTTGTATTAGCAATTTTTCATCCTATCATATTAGCATTATATAAGAAATCCACTGATGCAGCAAGACTTTAAATATGTATTAGCAAAAAAAAAGACTAATTATAAAATTATATGATGAAAGATTGCTAATTCAATGCAGTGAGCTCATCCAGATGAAATTTTGGCACAGACTCTCTTAACATTTCCCAAGGTAGTGTCCACCCTGCTTGCGATGCAGGAATTCATAAAGCTCAACAGTGCAGCAGATAAAGTGTCTAATTAAAAATTATTGGAGTGGATAGATCTTGAACAAACAATATGCCATCTATGCACAAAAAGGCAGCCACATTTCTGGATTGGATTTATCGTCACTGAGATTCACCCAGGGGGGAGGAGGGGTTAGCACCACTGTCCTACTCTGGAGGTTTCCACCAGGGAAGGACAACTTTAACCTGCAGACAAGGCTCCATAGGAGCTTTGCCAGCAGAGGAAGCCCAAAGAGATGCATTGAATCACCACTTTGGCCAGGCCTCTTCTTCAGATAATGCTGCCCAGTTCTGGAATTTACACTGCAGAACAGGGATTGAAGGCATCTTGTGTCACCATAACCACTGCAGAGTGTCTTCCCATCTACTGGGTCCCCTATAACATGGTTTCTGATGGCAGATGCTGACAAAACCCAGAGCTATATCAAGCACTATCTGTATTCAAATGGTTTTGAGTGCTCTAGTTCGTCTCTCATATTTTTCTTCAAAGTGACCTCACTCACGACTAATGTTTAAAGTAACCTGCAAACCACCGTTTCTTTGTCAAACTTCATTTCATTCAAATTTATCTTGGCTGAAAATTAACACTAAAGATACTTTGTCTTTTTGAGCCCTTTCCTTTGGGAACTGGAGCTCTGATGATTGATAATTCTTCCTGAAGGTTTTATGGCAGAATTTCACAAAGCAAATATTTCCCCCCTTATTTTATATAGCCCTGTCAAACAGAAATGCTGAGCCATTTAATTATAGACGCTGTCTGCAACAGTTACAGGTCTGAATATTTTGGCTACTGGGATTTGAAGGAGAAAAAATGCATTTGAATCACAAAACTACATGTCAAGAGAACTAAAAGAAGGAAGCTAGTAAATAGCCTGACTAGCTCAGCAACTGATATAACAGTTCTGCAACAACAGTTTAATGTCTCCATGTGGGAGCCATTAGCTCTTCTACATATAAATATTCATATTGTATATTTATGACATGCCACTGAGAGAAGAAAGTCAAGAACAGTAGCAATGTTGGGCCTATTATATAAAAGGTTAAGCATCTCGAGGAAACATCATTGTAGCTCACAAATTAGTCCCCGAATAGAAATTTTTAAAAAAATCCTTAAGAACATGATACTGTGACTTCCTAAACCAAGTGTGGATAACTGAAATGACAGCTTCACTTCTCACATACAATGGAACTTTCCACCACAAGGATAAAGCTTGTCTGTGCAGGAGACTGAGCTATCTCAGGGGCTGGCGTGAGACTGTTGAATAAACTCCCACAGGAACTGAGACCACCACAGACCTCACCACCTTCTGCTCCACATGCAAGGCGCACTTCTCTAACCTTGCCTTCTCTAACAAATACAGAGCAGTGTGCACATTAAAAAAAAAAAGCCAACAACAATGACCCAAAACTAAAACTCTGTTACACACAAAAGTCACCCTTGGGAAGAAGATGAGAAAAGAATGAACCACATGCGATTGGTGTTAGTCAAGTTGCTTAATGAACTACTGGAAAGTGCTCACATACTAAGGTGATGAGGGTTGTTTAAGAACCTATATAGAATAGAATGGCAAGATTTGCTTTAACATTTCTCCCTCAAACTCAGAGATAAAGGGAAACCTATTACTGTGCATGACTGCACTGACTTTCATTCCACAGTATTTTAAAAACTCTAATACATCATTAAAATGTACCAGCTCACCTCTATTTTTAATCCTTACCTACACACATGGTCCTTAATCCTCACAATAATCTTCAACACCTTCTGAATCAATAATTAAACAAATACAGAAAAAGGACACTCACTTTGTTCCTTTTTCCTACATACTTTTAATGATACCTTCCCAAACTATTTTTTGGCAGTGAAAATGCATAACAAGGTGAAGTGTAAGAATATGTTGTTTTAACATAATTTTAAAGTTAATTTACTGCTGAGGAAAGGTGCTGGAACAATCCTCCTAGAGATTAAAATGTTCTAGTCCTAGAACACCACCAACAGCAGTAGGTCAAATCCTTTCCTGCAAGTATGCATCTTCCGTAACTAATAGGTAGCACTTCTACAAGGGAAAGGGCAGTTCATTCTCCATTGCCCATTCAATCTTTGATCTTTCTGCTGACGTTACCAGCAAAGGTGCCAATTATTGCTATTTTTGGTAGGTTTTGCGTAATGGACAAGAACATAAGAACGGCAATACTGGGTCAGAACAATGGTTCATCTAGCCCAGTATCCTGTCTTCTGTGACCAATGCCAGGTCCTTCAGAGGGAATGAACAGAACAGGCAATCATCAAGTGATCCATCCCATTGTCCACTTAATTTAAAAACTGTATTGTACAATGGACCTGTAGGATAAATTTGTAATTAGCAAGTTAAAAGGTCTATGCTTCCATCAAGTAGTGGGATATGCTAATTAGATTGCCCCAGAGAGAAAATGACATTTTATACAATGTTTTTTCTTTTTTGGGACACTGGAGAGGCCTCCCAGAATTGGCCAAAACTGTTATGGTTTTGTTTTTCATCTGCCTTAACATCAAACGTAAACTTCAGGAGAAATGATAAACTGTGTTCAGAGAGAAAGAGAAGGAGAGTGTGAAAACTAATGACCAGATTGTCCCTGGCTTTATCACTGGTCCCTGGAGTTGTTGTGGGGACAAAAGGATGCATGAGCCTCATAAGAAAGGGACAGAGGACATTGAAGTCCCTGTCCCTAACAAAACTCCCCTGCCACTCTCAGGGTTACAAACCACCCCAGAAGTGCTGGGAAAGGGTGGGGAGAAAGGAAAGCCATAGCAGTGAGCCCCTTCTCCTCACCAGCCAGTAGAGCTCAGAGGGAAGTCTGCTACACCATTCCAAAGGGGGCTCCCCTGCACTATGGAGAGCTCCAGATGATGAGGTGACATGGAATATTGCCCATTATTTTTACAGAGTACACACTCTGGCCCTAAACTTGTGGATTTGGGAGACGGAATTATTAACAGGGAAATGCAGTTGTATTTTCTCTATAGCAAAACCAGATGCTAATGCACAGTTTGACTCCTAATGTCAGAAAGTTTATATGCGGGAGATCAAAACCTCCTTCCCTGTAATTACAGTAATGGGATTATTTCAGCACACAAAGACTATTTCAAGAGGGTCGTGTACCACCACTCAGCAGAAAGATTTCCCTGCCATGTGAAGACAAAGGTAGAATCGACAAGATAACTTCAAGGTTAGTGCCAATCCAGAGATGCCTAAATGAATAGTGTGGAAAGAAAGCATGATATGAATTTACAGTCCTTTTGATTTGTGTTCTCTTTGTTCTGTAAGATGACAATAATACTTCCTGTTGTTTAAGCTAAACATACTTGGTGACCTGACCCTTACACCTGAGATAATATCTGGTTAAAACACTTGAAGCAAATGAAACTGACTTTGGAGGGAGGAAGGTGAGGTGTAGCTGTCTGCTTACTGGCTCAAAAGGGTCTCTTTTAGGCTGTATGTGGAAGAAAAATGCACCACAGGCCCAGGTCTCTTATGGGTAGGGCCCTAACAAATTCATGGTCCATTTTGGTCAATTTCATGATCCCAGGATTTTAAAATTGTAAATTTCATGATTTCAGCTATTTAAATCTGAAATTTCACGGTGTTGTAATTGTAGGGTTCCTGACCCAAAAGAAGTCATGGGGGGCTGGCCACAGGTTTATTGTAGGGGGGTGTTGTGATACTGCTACCCTTACTTCTGCTCTGCTTCTGGGCAACTGAAGAGCTGCAGCTGCTGGTCTGGAGCCTTGCTCTGAAGGCAGAGCCACTGCCAGCAGCAGCGCAGAAATAAGGATGGCGTGGTATGGGATTGCCACCCTTAGTTCTGCGCTGCTGCCTGCAGAGCTGGGCCCTCAGTCAGCAGATGCCACTGTCCGGCTGCCCAGCTCTGAAGGCAGCACAGAAGTAAGGGTGGCAATACCGTGACACCCCTAAAATAACTTTGTAATCTCCCCTGCAACTCCCTTTTGGGTCAGGACCGCCAATTTGAGAAACGCTAGTCTCCCCCTGTAAAATTTGTATATTATAGGGTAAAAGCATACAAAAGACCAGATTTCATGGGGAGGATGCCAGATTTCATGGTCTGCGATGCATTTTTCATGGCCATGAATTTGGTAGGGCCCTACTTATGGGGCAAGAAAGAAAGAACACATCAGCCCAGGCTTCCAGTCTTTATACTACCAATACACCCTAAACATACATGCTAAGCAGGAAGAGGGAAAGGAAACAGTTCTCTCTTATAAGCAGATGTGGGAGGGAGCCTAAAAGGGAAAATAACCTAGAATAAGGATCAGATGGAAGTCCCAAACACCATAGCCAAATGATCCTGACTGTGAATTCAGACACTGGGTAACATTTTCAAAAGGTACAAAGGGATGTAGGATCCTAACTGCTACTTTAGATACCTAAATCCAAAATTTAGATCCTCAAAACCCCTGCTCAGTTGCCACCTAACTCTGTAGGAGCTAAATTTCTGTTGGCAAGATCTCCAAGTCACCTAAATGTAGCCCCTGCTCCAATGGGTGGCTCAAGCCTCCTCCCTGGTGCTTGCTATTTGGAGCAGTTTCTCCCTTCTTCTCACATAGGTGGGCTCCTGGATTCTTGTTAAATGATGCCTGGTGCCTTCATCCAAGGTTACTCCTCACTGTGCCACATCCAAGAAAGGACAAACCCCAAACCAACAATAGAACAGAGGGGGATTTTATTAGGAACAGGCAAATAGGATCTGGGTAAGGAAAGGATTAAAGTTAACTAATAAATACTAAACATTAATACAGGCTGGAACTGCCTGACCAATGACCTAGATCCCAGAGCTCTTCAAAGACTCTCTCTGTAGGGTGAGGAAGTTAATCAGAGCCCCACCCCACTCCAAGCATGGTGTGAAATTGGGCCGTAGGGCTCTGGCAGCCATTATTGTTGTAGTCCAGAGGACAGAAACCACTCCCACCTTTCCCCCCAGAAGTTCAGTCCAGTGTTCCAGGAGCTGGCAAGGTTTAAGTGGGGCTTACATAAAGATCTGCTGCTGGGCATGCACACGGCTGCCTCAGTCTGGTGTTTCTGACAGTAGGGGCAAATGTATGACTGCAGCTGATGTGAAGGTTCTAATGTTTTGGTTGCTGCTACTCATCAATATTTAGTAGGACATGAGCTTTGGATAGAGTAAGTTAGAAAAGATATAGTGAAGCCAGAAGTAGAGGCACTCTTTACTTGAGAAAATATCAAAATTGGTGCAAGGGTGATCAGAATATCACCAGCATGGAAATGATACCAAAAGACTCAGTTCAGACAGTTGCCTTTCTAAAATTACAATTTTAACTTAATTCAGCATAAAAAATATACCAATTACCCCTAGACTGAACACATTTTCTAATAGCAAAATAACTTAATATAAATTCCATGAGATAATTATTCAAGCCCCATAAGAAATGGGAGCAATTTAGCTGTAGTTTAAATTTTGTAATATTGGAGAGACATGATTATCCCATGCTAGTCTACAGTCGTTTATGTATTGGTGTCTCATTTTTGTGTAGCCCCAACAAACACTAATTACGTAATGTCATTAATGCCAAAATTGAGAATGTATCATCACAAAGTAGGCACACACACACACATATAAATATACGACTTATAGCAGAGGGTAATGAATTACAATCTGGCACTGATGGTCAACATTTCTAGTGTTATAAATTATTCATTTATATGCTGTCTAGCATGCCAAGTATTTCAAGTCTTTCCCCCAGGCACTTGGCATATTCTCTTTAAGGTACAAGTATTTCACTGGAGAGCTTGCCCTTAAAGCTGCCACCACCACACAAGAACTGTATTGGTATTTAGAGGTAAAGTAGTTACACAGCCCTGAAGTTGTTTCTTGTGAGAATGAATGAGGCACCTGCCTCACTCCACACAAGACTGGGCTAAAAGTTATAAGGTGGATGGTAGCACCTCCACCAACATATTTTTAATGGGCCCTTATCTGGCAGGTGTTCTCTGAGCATGCCTACAGGATTGGGCCCTGCCAAGGAGGTTGGCAGGAGAATGCCTATCTTCACCTGGTTAGGCTGGAGATAGTGCCTAGAGTGAATCAGCAGTGGTGCATGCTCAAAGGCAGAAATTTAGGCACTGAGAGGACTTTCACAGTGGAAATTTAGGCAGGGAGCGAGTTTAGGCACCTATAGAGTTAGGCAACAAATGACTGAGGGTTTTGTGGATCACAGTGGTACATAAAACTGGGATTAAGTGCCTACATCTTGCTTTTAGGCATCTAAATCCCTTTGTGGATCTGGGCCTTTGTCATTCAGAAAGAGAGCATCTGTGCCTTCCCTGAATGAAACTTTGCCTCAGTAAAAGAGTTCTATTTACTGGTTCCATCTTAGCTTACAGCCTCATTATTTTTGACTCCTGCTCAGCCTCGGGGTCAACATTTGCTTCAAATACATAACCAAAGAAGCAGATTCGATGGTCATGTTCCAATCCAGTCTATACCAGCCATGCTTACTTCCAAGAAGCCTTCTCCATAGTCACGGAGAAAATCCTAACATTTGAGTATGGCCAACCCCAGCTTTCATGACATCCAAGAACATCAAATTCTGCCAGTTGTCATTCTGCATAGTAAGTGACCTGATACATTTGACAGTCCTGTTATTCACTGTCACACTACTGTGTGCATAGCCATTCTCAGTAATTCACCAAAACCAAAACTGTACTTGAGGGCTGCTCATAAGTAGTGGTGGCTCGTAACCTTTTTGACAGGTGAGGCACAAAACACAAAATAGTTATTTTCACCCTGCCTACTGTAAAATTGAACAGCTATTAAAAGCTTACCTTACAGCTGGAGCTGCCACAACCCAGTCCAGCATGGGAGACAGAGTACGAGGTGGGCCTGGGACTCGGCAGTGACTCCTCACGCCTATGCCAGGGGCCTGCCCTGTAGGGGAGGGAGATAGTTGGTTGCAGGACCCATCCCTGCCCCCTGCAAACCTCCTGCAGCCCAAGCTTAACTGCTACAATCTTGCCGTGCCTCATCAAGCAGTGATTACCACAGGAACATCCTTATAAAATAAGTCCTGGGTGTGGTAAATTGCCATGGTAACAAGGCAGCTTCTTGAGGCACTGTTAGTTATACCAAGCTTTGTGCCTCACTAAGCACTCTGTTCTTCCACCTTTCCAGTGCTGCATTTTGCTACTGGAGAGAGCAAATTGTGACATTTAAATCAAATCACAATTTGTCCTTAAATCTGTATATATTTACCAATTAAATAAAAAATAATATGCAAAACATATTTTGTAGCTTTTAGGAATTCTTGGTTAGTCTATGCCTCACTTGCCTGGGCTCACAAGCCATCCCTGTTCATAAGGTCAAAGATTTCTTTGTTGCTCCACTTTCTGAAGAAGATGCATCAGAGTCAGCTGAATGAAAAATAGTTGACTAATATAAAGATGGCTGACTGATGGGTAGCTCTGCTTCTGACATAAATATTGCAAAAGGAATTTGGTCCACTGAATTGAATACAGCCTTGAAATTGACATACATATCTTTACATTTGTAGTTATTGTCAATAAATCCTGATTCCTAACCATTCATATATTTGAATTGCAATCTGGAGCACTCAGTGGCAAAATTGAATAAATTATGTAGGTATCTGTATATAAAGTGATAAATATGTGGGAATCAAAGTCTGATTGTGATCCTGTACAATGAATGGTTTATAATTTTAAGACAAAAATGAAGAATTTATATTTCTGAAGACAAGTACTCCTCATTCTGTAGCTTGTGCTGCTCATTAGGTGATATAGCCTGTTGCCTAGTCTTCATTATGAAAGATGTCCCACAAGAAGTGAAAAGTCACGGGCTACATGTCATGAAGTTTGCCTCAGGCACTGCAAATGGTAACTCTGACATTAATGTCACCTTTTATGAAATGTCCAGTCTGAAGATAATTCTTAATGGAATTAGCTTACCAGAATCATGTAGTTTCTAGGATACAGAAAGTAATGCATGTCCAGGACAGCTGTCTTCAAGTTTACCAAGACTCAATTGTCAGTCCTTCTTTTAGCAGGAAACAATCCTTTTCAAATAATATATCTGTACCCAGGATGCTAAATACATACTACTGCTTCATAATGGCTGATGCATCCAAATATGACCTGAGCGACAAAATTCAGATCCAGATATGACACCCACTTTAATTCAAGAATATTAGAATTTCATTATAAAGAGCAGAAGTGCAGCCATATAAAGAAAATGGGGGCAGTGAAGTAGGGAAATTAATGGGGGAGGGAGAGGTAGAGTCTTGGAATCAAAAACTGAAAGAGCAAATACAATATTATTTTAGAATATTTTCAGCAATTAAGAGCACATTTGGGACTAAATTCAGTCTTTTTATATGGAATTATCTAAGGGTGAAATTCACCCCAATCCAGAGGGCCAGTGTGACAGAATGTACCCTTGTATTCACACCTTACACACTATTGTAATAATCTTTGTCCTAGGTATGCCTTGTAAGGTACAAGTTGAAAACTCATAATTTGCTGATCCGTATTGTCCTGATAAAATAAGTGTGGCAACATTGTATGTGAAATTACAAGATTCCACTGTATGGTGGCATTAACATGTGTTCCAAACTGAGGTTGGCACACAGGTCTGTCTCAAACAAAAGAATGTGTGCACTACTTAATTTAAGCAGTAAACAGAGTCATCAAGCAGGAAGGGAAACAAAGGAAGTGCAAACAGGTGGGGAAAAAGCAGCAGGGAACATCCTTCTCCACAGACTTTTTGTCTTCTGGTACTGAGCTGGAAGTATTTTTCAACAAGGGGACTGAAACTATGAAAAGGAGGGACAAACACCCCAAAGAACCCCCCTCTTTCTCCCATTAATCGCATTCACAGCACCTGAAGCAACAAAGGAAGCATTAGTTGGATTCTGGGAGAAGGGATCCTGACCGTAAAAGTTTCATCAGTAAGACTGCTGAAAGCATGTGGTGGGAAAACTTTGCTTTGAATTTACCATAGTTTGTTAAATTATAAAACACAACTGGTGCCTCTTTCTTGTAACCATTTCTGACTTGTATGCCTCATCACTTGGACTCACCTAAAACCTCTCTTTGTCGTTAATAAACTTGTTTCATTGTTTTAACTAATCCAGTGTGTTTAAATTGAAGTGTCTGGGAAACTCCATTTGGGGTGGCAAGTTGTGTGCATATTATTTCTATTAAACAAATAATGGACTTTATATAATTTGTCCAGGAGAGGGGTGGGCAGCACAGGACATACATTTGTGGGGGGAAATCTAAGACTGGGTAGTGTAACCAGTGCAGGTGAGAGCCAGAGTGTAACCTAAATGTGGCAGGCAGACTGAAGTTACACACAGACACTGAGGGTGTGGCGTGCATGCTGGGCACCCAAGATTATAGGGCAGCAGTGACACAGCTACTCTTTAGTCTAGATTGTACCCTGATATGTCACAGCCAGTACAAAGCCTATTCACTGCTTAAATTTTATTTAATCTTTATTTTAGTGGATACATAGACCTCGCGCTCTGCACTGGAGTGAATTTCAGCCAGGTAGAATAACTTGCCAATGGTAGGCTAAACTCTATTAGGAAAAAAAAATATGTACCCTAATCACTTTACCCCAAACATGCTTATGTATTTCTTACCAGCCTCACCTGAAATACAGGCAATAAGCCATCATGCGTTATATATTAGAATGAACTGGTGCTTGCTTTGGGTGTATTGTTCCGCCTCATGCCTTCAATCACCCTAGAAGTGCACTAGTAATGCACATCCTAAAATGCCTTGCGGTTATAGCACTTTCATTTAAAATTAATTTAAAACCAAAACATTTATTAAATCTTCTTATGGCAGAGTGGGAGGATGATGATTATGCAATGTATCACCCCAAAAGTGACACCTAGTAGAAAGATTCTAGAAACTAGTAGGTAAAAAGGTAGCACCATTTAACTGATATTTGGAGTGTATTGTCACACTAGATTTTTAAAAATCACTCTTATTTTCATATGTTCCCTGTACTCAGAGTTTACATTCTCCTTCCCCCTTTCCCCCCCAGGAGCCTGTCTATCTTTTCTGTAACAGCTCATGGTTCAACAATTCTCATTTTCTATTGGCTAACCTAAATTAGACTCCTAATTTAGTTTTTCAATAGAAAGTGAAACCTGAAAGTGGGTTTTCATCCATGAACTGCTGCAGAAAGCACTGCCCGTTCAGTGTTCAAGCATAAAAAGAGATAGAACAAAGACAGTGCGACATTCAAGCTTTATTCCTTCCTCCATAGATGCTGTCCTCTCTCATCAAGCATTTCCTGAAAAGTAGAATGTTTTAGACACAATCATACTATCATGTCCCCTATCAGGAAGCTGTTTATGGTAACACTGATGTCTCTCAGAAGTCAAGGCTAGTTTACAGTTGCCGTATCTCCTCCTGCCCCCTGCAGTTGCTACTCCCTTGCACTTCTTCTCTTCCTCTCTCATTTTCCTTAAGTGCTTACACTGAATTGGTAGTTTAAAAAGCAGCTCCTCTTTAAGGTCCTTAGGCTAAACTTCCATTGCAAGGAGCAGCAGCTTCCTTTTGATGGCTGTAATATTAATAATCGAGGTGCTGCTTGCCTTTATATAGGCCTTCATTATTTTCATTTATTTAAATTGGAAATAATAATAAAGTCCTACTGTTATTTCCCCTAACCTAAGAAACCTCCATTTCTGCCTCTCTCCTCTCATCTTCATGAACCCCCTTCTCAGCCTCAGTTCCTGAGGAAACCAACTATGTCTCTTTTCCTAGGAATGCAGCCCTGCCTCCCTATAGCTAACTTTCAGGAGCTCTCTTAGCCCTCCCCTGTTGCCTTTTAGTTCAGCCCACATCTCCCTGACACACCTTCCCCCCAAATCTTGGCCACCTAACCCATTTGGCCACTAGAAACCCTCTCCTCACCACCCCTGCCTCCTTCTCACTTCATTTATGTCTCCTTCCCTCAGGAACCACTCTCCAGCACTAAATCTCTATTTCCTTCTCCTGGTGTCAGTTCTCAGGAGCTGCCCAAGCCTCCCCCACATTATCACCCTCAGATACAAGTCAGCTTCTGATTCCAAAATGTCTCCTCCTTCTCTCTCCCCTGCCCCCAACCCCAGGAGACCCTCCACACCCAAATTCTTTCCCTTCTGGCCTTGGCCACCAAAAGACACCAAACACCAAATTTCTCTTCTTGATCTTTTTGCCCAGTCCCACATCCTGACCTGCCTCCTCTGCTGCCCTGGTATGCAGGGAGCATCTTGTGCTGCTGCTGCCTGCTTGGTGGAGCGCGGAACCAAAGTTATTACTTCTGGCCTCCTGCTGCCTCACGGGCTGAAAGGAATCCTGGAGCCTAGCTAACCACGCTGGGCTCTGTTCTGAACTGAGGCAGCTGATGTTTCTGTTCAGCACCCCTACATCTGTAAATTACAATGGCACCATAGCAGAATAGGACAAGGGCAGCTGCTGGAGATAGGGCTGCAAGCAGCCAGGGACAAAGTTGGGCCACCCAAACAGAATTAGGGGAACCATTATCAGGGGCGGGGAAGCATATATTCCTCCTCATCCTCCCTGCTATGGCACCCATGATAAAGATACCATAATTTTGAAACTCAGATCTCCTGGAATATTTTGAGTTAATTAATCTGTAATAGATCTGTATTATAGAAACTATATATACAGCCAGTATAAAAATGATGAAACCCAATTAAAATTCACACTAGTAGTTACATTTATCTAGTAAGGAAAATATTGAGATGGCAACTTCCTTTCAAGGATGAGGGGGCCTGCTGGCCACATTGAACTGTGATGACTGAGCAAATAAAAGAATAAGCATTTCTTTATGCTGCTATTTAAATGTTAGATCTGTTGTGTCTGCCGACAGGAGGTGAAACACTCTGAGCTGACTTAACCAATTATTGCAGTCCTTCATTGTGGCTGAACTTGCTGTGAGTGTGACAATGACACCATCACAGATGAGACTCAAACTGGGACCCACACAGACGGCAGGAGGCAAGTCCACACAATGAGGTAAAAGAGATTTCTGACAGCAGAGTAGAACTAGTAGGAGTTCCAGTAAGCTGTTCTCAGCACGAAGTCACTGTTTCACACAAGAGTTATCATAGCAGAAGCTTTTAATGAGCCTTTTATCGCAAGTTGGCTCTAGCCAGCTGATTCTTATTACTTTTAGGCTATACGCAAAAAAGAAAAAAATGCTGCTTTGTTGGAAAATATAGGCCCATGTGCTTCCCTCCTTCCAGTAAATTTTAAAAACACCACACACACCCTCACCTGGGATGTGGGGTAAAAACTTAACGGAAGAAGTTCACAAATCTAATGGAATCAGAGTCCAAACATTGTTGTTCTTCCCTCCCATTCTGTGCAACCAGGAAGGCTGAAATTCTTACTCATGCAAACTTTGATCCACTAAGCCTTTATTTTGATTGGTGGATCACTCTATGATTTATAGCATTACATGTGGAATAGGTAGCTCCAGTCATGTGACAACAAATCACAATAGGAAGAAACTCTAGTGCTTCTCAATTAAAAATGCTAAATTAAAGTCATGCATTCATTTTCTAGTGTAGTCATTTGAACATGTCTGAGGCTTTTGCCTATTAAACTACACATAAGCGAATAAAACACATTACATACACTAAAACATGCAAACTCTACTAACACAACTTGTTTTTTTCTTGTCTAGGTTGCCGGGAAGTTTAGTTCCAAAAAGAGCAGATTGTCCCCATATTAGTTTTCAGATATTACTGTACAGCAAAACAATCTTCATGCATGCACAAATGGCTACTTAGCTTAGGAGTTGAATAGACAATAGTTACTTAGACTATGGCTACACCACGCAGCTTTTAGCGACATGGCTGTGCTAAAAGGAGCACAGTGTAGCTGCTGTTTGTCGGCAGGAGAGAGCTCTCCTGCTGACAAAAAACTTCCACCCCTCATGAGTGGTGGCGGCTTTGTCGACAGGAGAGGGCTCCTGCCTACAAAGCACTGTTCACATCAGTGCTTTTTGTTGGTAAAACTTTTGTCATTGGAGGGTTGTTGTTTTTTTAACAACCCTGAACGATAAAAGTTCTGCCGATGAAGTGCCAGTGTAGAAAAAGCCTTAGATGCTTCCCCAAACAGACATAAATGAGCAGAGAGATTATCTCCTCCAGTCATACAAAAATCAAAGGACCGAAAACCCAGAAGCAGGATGGGCAAATGTGCCAAGAAGTTGGGGCACAGCACAATTAGATGCAGGATTGCCCTTAAAAAGGAGGAGATACAGAAATCCCGGGGGTTTCTCAACCTATCATGAAGTAAACCCTCCAGCTGAACAGACATTAAAGACAATAATCTGAAATATCCCCAAATAGCCTCCATGTAGCACTGTATAAAGGAGTAAATGGGAATCACCTCATGCTGAAAACATAACACAAAAAGAATAAATGTTTTAAAAATGCAAGTGATTTTATTCCAAACATTTTAACTGCAAGAGATGAGATAGGTGAGATAATACCTGGTGGCGGACCACCTGGTGTTTGTAGAAGGTACAAGCTTTTGAGCTACAGGAAACTCTTCAGGTCTGGGGAAGGAAGCAGAGTGATCTCAAAATATTATCTTACCTATCTTGTCTCATGTCCTGGGACAAACAATAAAATAATAATAATTCTCCCTTTTAAGGAGGGTATTGCTGCAGATGGGGGATGGAGTCTGACCCTTCCTCACTTCTCCAACTGCACTTGACTAGGTGAAATTTTATGAAAGGCGTTTCACTGCTTTTCTCGCTTTTATACATGCACTCTTTCACTGGTAGCCAGCACGTGATTCTGTCGAAGAGGAAAATAGGAGGAAGGAAAGAAAGCATCCCTGTCTGCAATGTGCCTCTTTTTAAGTTAAGTGAGCTCAGATTATAGCTTTTGACTCTAAAATGAGCTTCAGAGTTATCATATAGCACTGTAAACCATAGTGTAAATTATTTCTATGACTGAAATTAAAAAGAACTAATTTGCTTGGTCAAAAGCCTTCTCACTATCAGTTGATGAAAGAACATTTTGTTCTGATTATCCCTTCTGGTGTTTTTTATTTAAATAATATTCAAAAGCCTCCTAACTAGAGAAGTGGCTGGCACATAAGAGGAGATCTGACAGGCTTCTCCACCTCCTAAGTGCTGGGAGAGTTCAAACAGTGTATCTGAATTTCATGCCTCAGGTCCATTTCCACTTGTAACACTGGCTGAAGTAATTGTGTCTGAGATGAAGCTATCTGCTCTATAGTGTCCCCATTAATGGCTTCAATATTTTTGTAATTCTAATAACCTTTTCAAATCCTTGTTTAATTAGGAGATTGGCCTGTAGGCCAGCCTGGCCTTTGTACCCATGAAACTTGTTCTTCTGTCTGCCCCTTGATTTTTAGTATCCCTTAAATCTCACTGCTTATGATTCTAGCTTCTTTGATTCAAAAAAAGGTCCGTCTGCTAAGTGTAAACCGGATTGAAAGTTTGTTGTGAATTTTCTTAATTAAAATGTTAAGTCCTGCTCCCTCTACAGTCACCTTTGTCTGACCCCTAGGGCTTACAAAGAGTATAGCCCAGAGTCCCCCAGTTTTCAACTCCATCTGATTTACAGGAGGAGGGGGGTTGCCATCAGTGTGAGGCCATCAGAAGTTCCCTTACAGCTGACTGCCAGCCGCTTGCAGGAGAGCTGATTGTCTTGCTGAGCTACTCAGGTGGCATCTGGCTGATAGGGGGCAGCTCAGCTGTGTAATTGGCTTAGCTGCAGACTTCTGGCACATGGAGAATGCAACCAGGTCACGCGGCTGCTACTGTCATGTAAATAATAGTAACAATAATAATAATACAAACTTCAAAGAGTGGGGAAATGATTGTAGCTTACAATTAACTGGGCTGTTTATTAACAGTTTTCCTCTGATCTCTCTTGGCATATCAAATGATATTCAAAATTTAGGCCTTAAAAGGGTGTGGTTTGATGGGCTTCCTGTGTTTCTTTGGCTAAAAGCTCATGACTAATCTATCATTGCAACCAAGAGTGGCTGCTTAAGTTCTTTTGTATGTCCCATCATTACAAATAAAAGTCTTCATTCTGACTCTGGTCCCCTTTATTGCAAATATAAATAAAATCTGACAAAACCGTAAGTAAATCCTTTAGTGCTAGGAGTTGATAGAATAGGGCAAAAAATAATTTTATGCATGAAGAATCTCATTAAGCAGCTTCATTGAAATAAAAGGAATTGGCATCAGAGCCCATATAGTATTTCATCGCTTTCCCTTTTCAGTCATTCAGCCCAGTTTGCTAATACTGCTTATGTGAGCCATGTTCTCCTTCAGCAGGAGCTATGTTAGTCTACTCAGTCAACAAAAAGGTCAATGGGGAGGGGAAATGCTCTGTTTCTCTCATATGTGTTCAGAAATTTAACACACATCAGCTGTAGTGGCATAATATTCTGAACTGTTTTTCCTGATGCATAGCAGTGCCCCCCAGAGACCACAAGGACAAGCTGGGGAAGACTCACTTAGAAAGGGCATTGAGGTTTCATAAAAACCATTAAGTGAAGTGCATGAAGCATTGCTTATAACCAGATTGTCTTTCACAGAATAAGCAAATACAATTGCTCCAAGATGCATTGCAATGCATTGGCTCCTTTTAGAATACTTCAGTTTCTAATTTTAACAGCACAGAATGTCCTAAAGGCAGGTAGAGAAGATAATCAAATGAAGGGGGGGGGGATTTAAAAAGGGCAGAAGAAGCACACAATAATTCCCCTGCTTGAGGAGTGCTACATTAAATGCGCAGAAGCCTTTATAGCTTCATGATTCCTGCCAAGATGTCAGCTTTGCAGAAGAACAAATACTCCTGCCTGTCCCTCTGGGCAGAAGACAAGGTGATTTTGATTCTAAATTAATAATTGATTGACACTAAGCACGGCTAATCACCACATTTTTCTGTGTTTGATTCATAAAGTGCAAGATCAATGAGCCGTTCAGTATGTTTTATGATCTCTTTCATGGCAGTGATGCTGTTGACACAAAGAGGGATGTCATCTCTTAAACTTGTCTAACCTGAATTGCTTTTGGTCTATATCAATTCCATATGTCCATTTCTCTCATATATCACTCCACAATTAATATTATATACAGGACAAACTACATTTCTTTGTAATAATTATTTATGTTTGCAGACAGCAGACTGGCTCGGTAATAAAAATCCTATTTTTTTTTAATGAAGGAGGAGAGTACTATATAGAGAGGTATAAAAATTGCATTCCCACATACACATTGAATGGTGCCACAGTAACACCTGTGGAAGAGAAAGTAGTTGTAACTGGGACAGGGGATGCTCAAGCACTATTCTGTATTATTGTGCCTTCCCCTTCTTCCTGCACCTCAGCTTAATTCTTCTGGGAAGCACAGGCCAGAGTTATGTCTATTCAGGATTTTTCAAAAAGTATTTCCCAGAGTTAAAGCTCTGGGCTATTGTATGTAAAACTCGGATAAATGGATGTTAATAATTCACAGTCAATTTCAAAGAGCGCACCATGCACTTTCTTAGCAAAACAAACACTGAATGCACACAAAACCCCTTTTAACTAGACAAACATTGTAAATAGTATTTGTAATACTATGAATAACGGTTAAACAAAAGCTAATAAACAGTAACTCCGTGTTTTTATATAGGTTTGCCCCCTTTTGTTTCAGTTATATTCAAATCTAATGTTTCAATATGTTAAAAAAACTGTAATGAACTGTGTTAGTCAAATACATATTAAATAGTCTGCCATACACACATCAAGCTCTTTATGATGGTACAAAGTACTCTTGCTTACCCTTTCCCCAGTTGCCCTTTTCCACCCAGGTGGTTGAATTGCATTTCTGCTGCTTCTGCTATGATTATGAGTAAAATTCACCTGTGAAAACTTTAATTGGAACTAAGAGATTCAGGTACCTAGGGTACACACACCACACCTAATTTTAAAGGCTCATTTAGAGAAACTTACCCAAATCATTCCAAAAAAATAAGATGTTTAAACAGATGGGATTTTCCACCTTTTTCTTTGCTAGAAAAGAAAAATAGAAAAAATAATATAAACATTCTCCCAAGAATCCTATATCTGTGCAAATACCTTCCACTCTCAATCCTTGTGAACTAGATAGAATTAATGGACAAACATATCTCCAGATTCATATGGAATAGTAATGATGATAAAATAGAATAGAAATCATTACAGCTCTTGAATCCTGGAGGACTAATCTGGCCACATTTATGCTTATGTAGCCCCACTGGGCAAACCAATTAGAAATCATGCTGAATCAGGTCAGAGATGAAGAAACAATCTAATGGTTGCAGAGTGAATAAGGTGATGCACAGTTAATATCAATAAAGGAGTTACCACTTATTGGCCAGCCAACTCAGAAAAAAATCCCAAATGTCTACTGGGCATGATCCTGCAGACCCAACTCCCACAGAAACCCATAAGGACTACAGAAATAGGCCTGTAACAGGAATGTGGCTCTCTGGAAAAAAGTGGTATGGGACAAGAAAACAATTTAACCCATAGTTTCAACTCTACCCCGTTCTAGGGTGACATCAGGTAATGAACCCAAGTAGCCAGCTGTGCATTTAGAGCAGGGGTCTCAAACTCAAATGACCACGAGGGCCACATGAGGACTAGTCCATTGGCCAAGGGCTGTATTACTGACATCTCCCCCCACCACCCTTGGCCCCGCCCCCACTCCACCCCTTCCATGAGGCCCTGCCCCCATCCCAACCCCATTTTTGGTTTGCCATTTTTGTTGGGTGATTTTTGTGCCTGAAAAACTGCTTTTGTTTAGAATTTTATTTAATAAGCTCATCCAAACAGAATATTCAATTTTTTAACAAAAAAATTAATCTTTGCGCTAGTGAAATGTCAAAAAGAAGAAATTTCACCATTAAGATTTGGGGGTTTCTGAATTTTATTGTAACTATTTTGGGTGTGAAAATAGCAACATTTCACAGGGATTTTGCATAAAACAAATGAAAACTGAAAAATTCAGATTTGGAAGTTTCTGAATTTTATTGTAACTATTTTGCAACCCTCTTTTGGAAAGACAGTAATATCAATGCCCCTCCTCTTGTGACAGTGAATTGAGGACCTGGAACCAGGGACGGGGTCTATGTTTTTTGCCGCCCCAAGCACGGCAGTCAGGCGGCCTTCTGCAGCACACCTGTGGGCAGTCCACTGGTCACGCGGATTCAGCGGCGTTTCTGTGGTTGATCTGCCGGTCCCGCGCCTTCGGCGTACCTGCCGCCGAATTGCCGCCGAAGCCGCGGGACCGGCAGACCTCCCGCAGGCATGCCGCCGAAGACTGCCTGTCTGCCACCCTCACAGCGACTGGCAGGCCGCCCCTCACAGCTTGCTGCCCCAGGCACGCGCTTGCTGCGCTGGTTCTTGGAGCTGCCCCTTCCTGGCACTCTGGAGAAGCATCCTCTCCAGGCAGTCTCTTCCAAGAGCCTCCTTCTCTGGTGGGCTATGGTTATTCCCCATGTATCTCTGCAAGGAAGTCTTCCTTCTAGGTTATACTGATGGGGAGGGAGTGGGTTATGAGAGACTTCAGCATTGCTGGAATTCTCACTCACTGACAACTCCTGGTTTACATAAACATTAGAAGTTATGAAACCTGGAATAATCCTGTGTTTTTCAACTGTGTGTGTACAGAAGTTTGCCTTGGTGTGGGTGGGGAGGACAACTACAGAAATATCAACGAAATCATATTAATCTTTCTTACGTTACCTGCTGTTAGACATTCATAAACACCCACCTTTCTCCTCCCCACATCTCCTAAAAGAAAAACTTCAGTGCTACATGCACAAAAGGGACCATGAGTGATTTTTCTTTAGAAAACTACATCCCTGGAGATCAACCTTGCATATGGTTATTAACCTAGGCTATTCGGTAAACATCTGAAAAATGCATTTCAAACATAAGGCCAGCAATACAACTTTCGCCCCTCACTTGCGTCAAGGAATCTCTATGTTTTAAATATGTCCCTAGAGGAGACATTACTTTCTAAAAAGGTTAATAAAGTATGTTGATGGCTCCAGACTGCTGGAGAGTTTATGCTGATTAGCATGAAAGTAGACTGAAATTTGGAGAGATGCCAAAAAGGTATTTTGTGGGTTGCATTTGTGAGTGAGGTACACAAACACACGTCACTGTTAATATTTAGATGCTGGGATGAAATCAATGAAACACAGCATAGACAATTGCTGCTCTTAGGTAAACTAGGATGTGCAATTTCAGCACAGTTTATGCAAGTGTGTGTGTAAATCAGGAGTGTAGCACTTATCAACAATAATGGGAGCAGTGTAATATATGCCAGATATCCAATGAGTTATGTCTGAATTGTTGTCCAAAGTTAGAGACAGACATTGTTTAGTACCCTTTTCTTTGAGTGGTGTGAAAGGTTATTGCTGTGAAATCAGAACGTTTTCTTAACTAAACCAACAACTCTATATAGAAAGCTGAAGGTGGTTTTTTTTCCCTTTTTTTTTTTCTTTTTCTTTTTTTAACAACTCCTTCCCATGCGTGGATGGAAAATTTAGTATCTGACAGGTTGGAATCATGTGGTCCAATGGTTACATCAGAGATCAGGGAGTCAAGTCTCCTAAGTTCTGTTCCCGTCTCGCTACTGACTTATGTGGCCTTGAACAAATCACTAAACTTCTTGGGCTGCCTCCATCAAAGTTTTCCTGAAATTCTCTCATAGTTACCCGAGCAAAGGTATAACTCCACTAGTGCCAGCAATAGTGGGATCACTTTTTTGCTACTCATCTTTCTCCGTGACAAGGAGCTAAATGGATTACTGTACATGCTCCTGCACTCTGCCATGGTACCAGGCAGCAGGGAACTGGCTGGTGTCCAGCTTGCAGCCAGGGAGAGGAGTGAGCCAGATGTGTAGGCTGCTCAGCTGAGCTGTTTCGAGAAAAGTGCAGCATTGAGACCTAGGGAGAGGAGCTGCTGATACCGGCTTAAAGCTTCCCCATTCTCTGGGACATTGGGGAAGGAGATTTTGAGCTGGAATGACCAGACTCCACCATGGGAGCAGAGGCCCCCAGAGTGGAGCCAGGCTACCTACAGAGCACTCTGGAGAAAAAGACCCCACTCATCCTCAAAAATAATCACTGTCATATTTTATACCAATGGGTATTTTCAGAGGTAAGCCAGTTATTGTAAGAGAGGAAAGGATGAGAAAAGGGGGCATTTTATAATAGAATAAATTACTGTTGAAGTGGAATTTGGCCCCTTAGTGTTGGAGGGGGACAAATTACTAATTATTATTAATATTGCAAACACCCTTATATCAGACAGAAGCAGTTTTTTAAAATCAGTACTTTCTGGGCTTTAAATGATTCTTTTAAAGCAAAATAAATGTGAAGTGTTGCTTTTACATATCTATTTTGAATTTTTACTACATGTGTAAGAATGTTAGGTTTTCAGCCATGACATTTGTTGCACGTAAGCAAATTCCCAGTATGCACCTAGTTTGTGGCATATCTGCTTCTTTCAATGCATGAACAGGACTATTGTATCATGTCTCACAGCTCTAGAGATGCTGTCTATAATCATGTTCTATTTTCAGACTCAAAGATTGTAGCAGTTTAGAAATATGCAATGCGTGAATGAACAATAAGAATATGTTTTAATAACCAGGGTTTCATTATAATGGTAAAAACTGTATATCAGCATTATTGGAGTAGAAATGATAAGGTTTCAGTAGCTAAAGTTATAAAGCAATATGTCAAGTATCAGGGGGTAGCCATATTAGTCTATATCCATAAAAACAACAAGGAGTCCAGTGGCACCTTAAAGATTAACAGATTTATTTGGGCATAAGCTTTCGTGGGTAAAAAAACTCAGGTTGCCCAAATAAATCTATTAATCTTTAAGGTGCCACCGGACTCCTTGTTGTTTTTATAAAGCAATAGTGAAACATGCACTTTTTTCTCCAGATGCTAACTAGCAGAAGATAGAGGGGTTTCTCTTAAATCTATGCATATCCACTTCATTATGTATTACACTAAAATGTGTAAATTCTGCTGCACATGGAAATGCAATGCCCTTGTTGGTACATTCGTTCTTTTGATTTCTGTAGAAGATGCAGTCAATAGATTAGAGATTGATGTTCAGTTTTATATAACCAAATATAGGACTACAATCAGTTCTTGCTTTATCAGCTCAAGCAAGAAAGTTGCCAGGGTCACAGGATAATGTGCATGAGTATAGCATGAGCATAGTCAATACTGCTCGAGGTGGGGAGAGATAAGAAGAAATTGGAAAGGTCATAAAAACCTCACTAAATTTGAAAAAGGACTCCAGTACATTTCTCCCATGCCATCATAACTTTTCAGTTAAATAGCAAGTGAGGAGAAATAATGGCCCAAATTCTGTTATCATTTACAGCATTGTAAATCTGAAGTTCACTGATTGTAACAGTGTTACTTCAAATCAATACTGGTGAAAATGAAAACAAAATTTGCTTTACAGTTTCTAGTAACTCATGCAGCCATTGGTAGAAATTCAGTGCCATGGCAGAGAAATCTAAACAGTTAACCCTTCTCCTGCTTCTGTGATGAACCATTCGAAGTCTAAGCCCCATGGATGGTAGCACATCCCGGACTTTGATGAAAAGGTCCATGTAATAAAGGTGTGATACACAGGAATGCTGGTTATCTTTATTTACTGGCCACTGTTATATGACTTATGTCAGGGTTACACCGGGCCCAGATCCACAAAGGGATTTAGGTGCCAAAGTCTTGAGTTTAGGCACCTAAGTCCCAGCTTTAGGCTTCATTGTGGTCCACAAAACCCCCTCAGCTGCTGCCTCTCCTTGTAGGCATCTAAAGTCACTTGGTACCTAAGTTATCAGAGTAAAAGTTCCCTAGGTACCTATGTTTCTGCTGTTTGGCACATGTACAGCTGCCTGACTCTCTAGGCAGCCTATCTCCATAAAACAGGAGAAGATAGGGAGAGGAGCCACCTATCTTGCCTGCAGGGCCTGGTGAGATAGGCATGCTCAGAGCTCACCTAATGGATCAGACCCCATTCAGAATCTAGTGAGGAGAAGGGATGGGGCTGCCACCCATGTTATATAACTTTCAGCTCAGTGTTTAGAGCACTCACCTGGGATGTGGGAAACCCAGATACAATTCCTCCCTCAGGCAGAGGAGGAAGAAAGAATTTGAAGGGATCTTCCACATCTGAGTGTCCTATCCACTGGGCTATGGGATATTCTGATGTGGGGCTTCCTCAGTCTCTCCTGTGGAAGCTGTTCCACTTTGTGTAAATGATCAAATAACCATTGCACGAGAGGGATTGGACCCTGTGTCTCCCATGTGAGTGTCCTAACCCTCAGACTATAGAGTCATTCTTTCATTCTGTCTCTGGCCCCAGGACTCTTAAGTATTTCTCCAAAGTGAAATAGCATCAATAGGAGAGTGAGGGAGCGCCACATCAGAATATCTCACTCCCCAGTGGTTAGAGCACTTTCCTGAGTGGTGTGGGAGTCCCCTGTTCAAATCTTTTCTCTCACATCCCATTGGGCTAAAAGTTATCTCCTCCTCTAGCTGTTTTGTATGGAGAGAGGCAATCACCTAACTAATTCCTGCAAGAAACAACGTAGGCACCTAAGCCACCTGACTCCAGGGGAGGGGTTTCTGGCTGTGAATCATAAGCAGAGATCAGCATCCCCCTGCTGCCCTGCCATAGGTGCCCTATCTCCAGGTGAGAAGCAGCGCTTGGGAAACACCTCCCTTTCTGGCATCTTCCATCAACTTTCTTAGGCAGCCCCATGCCTAGCATGCTGGCTTTTGTAGATCCCATTCTTAGGCACCTGTTTCTCCCCGTTCATTGTACAGGGAACCTGGGCACTTAACTCAGGCTTTGTGGATCACAGTGTTGTTCCAGTGAGTTTCTAGATGCTCAGTATCAAAATGCCTAAATTGCTTTGTGGATCTGGGCCAAAAGTTTATAGCCTCTCACATTACAGGAGCCAATAAGGCATCAACTGATTTCAGTGGCTATTGTCACAATCCAGAAACCACACACCTCTTCAGAATTTGCCTACATGTGTAGATGTAACCACATTGGTCAATACTATTCTGATATACTCAAATGAAACAAGTTTCCTTTTTGAGCCTGTACTGGGAAGCCTTGATGTGTTTAATTAAAGTGATATATGCTATTCATTTCTACTCATTTATCCTCTAATTCATTCCATATTTCAAATATAATATCAACACATACTAATATGCCACAGTTTTGATGTTCATCCAAATCTTGTTAGAACCTATAGAGCTCCTCAGTATAACCTCTCCCACATACAATAATCCATGACTTTCCCATTCCTTTCCTTGATAACACACTGGTTGCCTTCTCTTCTTATCCCTCTAGCCCCTTGAGCTCCTGTCCCATCTCTGCAACTGCTCCATTCTGCAAAGGTAACCTCTTACTACCTCTCCCGTTACTTTTAAGATGAGTTGTGGGGTTGTCTCTTTGCTTGACTCCTACATCTCCATTGAATTCTGCATGCAATGCAGAGGCTAGTGGAGTGGCACACCAAACCCAGAGCATGTGAGAATTCAGTGTGGACATGCTGTGGCCTAGGATAGCAGTAACAGGGCCCCCAATTCCATGTGTAAATAAGCATGAGAGACAACTGAGGGTGTGCGTGCGTGTGGGGGAAGAGAATCAAAGTTAGCAGGGCAGGTTCCTTCATAAGATTCTGAAAACTGGGGAGTGGGAAAAGGTAGAAGCTGGTTAGACAGCTACCAAAGAAGACAGAGGCCTGGGAGAGAAGAGATTCTGCATTTGCAAACTGATCTATACCTTTGGAAAGATTTGAGAATAAATAGAGTTTTTAAATTATTATTAAGAACTTTGATCATCTTAATGTCTCGTTTAAAAAACACCACCACATTTTGCTTTTCTTGTCTTTTTTTAAAAATGTGTTCCCCTCCACCCTACCCTTCCACCCTGTTTCAGGCATTTTTCTGTTCATACCACTTTCTCTAGCATGACAATTTGCTCTGTCTGGGAGCCAGTATATTAAAGAAGGAGCAGTTTTGAACACATTGTGAATGGGGATATATTTTCCCACACCATCAGATCTAGGTGATGCCTCTCAGAATCTCTTCTTCAAGTTTCCTTTCCATTTAGCAAGTTAGGATCACACACCTAATGCCTTCAGGTGAACTGGAAAAGGGTGAGTGTCACCTTGTTAATGAGTCACATCAGGATCACTAGCTTTTCTGCCCACTTAAGCTGATAGGATACCAACCTCAGATTCAAAGTTAGCAAACTGTGTAAGCTTTAGATGAGATAGTAAAGGGGGTAAACAGGAGTTTTCATGTATCTCCAATTAGCTGGCATATACTTCCAGCAGTCAAAGTAAGGGCAGAAGGGGAAAGTGATTTGAAATAAATAGATAAAGGCCTACATTTTCAAAACTGGCCTCTAATATTGGGTGAGGTCTGATACAGAGAGAGGGCAGGTCATTTTTAGTACAAATCTGGTTTTCATTAGTTTCCAGGCCGCCCTGGATTTAATTCCGCCGTTCATAGCAAACTGCACTGACAGAGGGCAAAGTACAAGAAAGTGCACTCAGAGTGGGTGCCTTACCACTTCCTCTCCCCGCGCTGCATTGAAAGTAATCAGTGCACAGAGTGAAAGTTATACCAGGTATGTACAAATGTCTACAGGAGGAATGGGCAGGTGCCTGGGCTGCTGCAGACAAGCTGGGACACTTCATGCAGTCTCACAACCACTGGGGCAAAGAACAGGGCCCATATCTCTTTGTGATCTACTGCTATCTGGGTACTACGGTGTGCACTGCAATCTTGCAGTGTTGCTAGAAGACAGAGGCTTGTGACCCATCTTCTATAGTTTATATGCTGGAAATAAGCAGGCCCCTGCTCAGGGAGCATGTGCTGTTTGGTCCTTTTGCTTTACACACTCAACAGCCACATGAGTCAAAACAAACTGCTTTAACTTGCATTTTAGGAGCTTGCACTCTGAGGGACAACATGATGTGTATATCTGAGAGCTCCAGCTAAACCATTTTTAAGAATGTCCTTTTCTTGACAGAGGATGGCACAGGTGCTCTGTGTCTGTGCACTGTGCCTTGCAATCATCATAGGAAGGTGGTGGAACATACCAACAGAGAACATTTTGTGAAACTTTAACTCTTGCCTCAGAAGAGTACATCATACTACTTCTTTACCCACAATTCTGAGTGACACACAGTTACCAGGAGCGTAGAACGCCCTATCTTTCCCTTTTCTCGCCTACTCCACGCATCAGCCTTGGCAGTAATAGAGCTCCCATCTCTTTTGTAGGTTGTTTCACTGATATTGTCCTTGCTGTTTGGCTGTTTTTTCTCCTGCCAGTATGCAGGATGACTTATGTAGCTTCCAATTTCCAGTACCATGTCTGACTTTACTACTCCTACTTCTCATGCTTCCCATTCTGTCACCACACAGTTCCCTTTGTCACAAACTCTTCTCACCACTACTTCTCCCTTTTCACTGCTTGGCTTGCCCACAGCAAGCTGCTGCAAACTTATTTATCCTTCCTAGCCAATCTTAAAAGAAGAGCACAAAGCTCACACATGGAAACATTCAGCTGCAGCAGAACATTTTGAACAGGCAACACACCCTAATGGACATGGCCACCACTCATGACAATAAAGCTCTAAACTAATAAAGGAGAAAGAAGCTGCAGTGGCATTAAGACTAGTGCATTTAATTATGTACTGTTCATCAATAATAGTTACTTCATCGTAATTGTGCACTTAATAAACAATGTCCCTGGAAATGGAAGTAAAAAAGCAAACATCTATTTTAGGCTTATTTTAGCCACTTTCAACTATTACTTGTGTGATTTAGAATGTGAGACAATGTTTAGTTTCAAGCACTGCTCTGTTACCACAGCCTTAAGCACAGCTTGTCATTCTAAGTGAAAAGGTTTTGGTTTGTAAGTTCAGTGCCTAGTTGACAGGTCAGTCAACATCAAAAAGCTGCTATAGTGACTCCTTACAACCTCATACTACAATGCATCTTTGCTTGAGGGAGATATTATACTTCCAGTCATTGGGGCTAGAACATAAACACAACAATCTTTTCTCTCTCTCTTGAGGATCTGAGCAAACAATAAATTGCAGGGAAGTGTGTATGTTTTGCAGTTGAACTGGCACAGGGTATAGTCAGATCTCTAATTTGTGTACTTTAGTCCACCCGATGCTCTCATATTTAAGTGCCAGATTCACTTCAGAGTTCTGCCAGTTTCCAGTGGGGAAGCCAAACATATGGCCCCCTAAGATAGAGGATGCAGTTGGAGGGGGGTTGTGGTAGCCCAGAAACACTTGCAGGCTTCATTCTAGTGGGGAAAAGAGGGGTGACTTGCAAGGGGCCACCACATTCCAATGAGTGGGCTGTGTTTGCCATGGAGACAGCATGGCTAGTGGAACCAAGGCATGCACTAATTTAATGCATTCCCTGAACAGCCCTGCTGAGAGTTTCAAATATGCCCCTAATCTGCGCTGCCCTAATGAAGGCAGGTGGAGATACATTTGCCTGGAATCTTTCTGTCACATGCAAGGAGATTAGCTGATTCAGGGAACAGAAATGTACATCACTCTGTGCTAACATGGATGAATGAGGACATATGAGGTGGCAAAACTTTCAGTATCAGGTCAGAGAATTTTAGCTCTCCATCTACATAACACAAACATAATCCCACAGTAAAAAACAAACTTTCTCTCTCCCTCCCACAACTTACTTGCCTTCCATACACCAGCCCACCAGAATGCTTAAAAAAAAGGGTTTCCAATCAGAAAACAATCACGTTCCCACATTATATTTAGTCCACATTTACCCACTTCCAAGGGTTCAACAATAAAACAGAAACCTCAGGCCAAGCTTTCTTCCTAAATTCGCATGCTCCTACATTTTCCCTGCAGAGAAGCCTTTGTTCTAAATGCCAGATCCCTCTGTCCAAAGCTAAGACCCACCTCACTTCTTATTTCCAGGCCAGAGTTAACAAGCCAAATCTATCATAATGAGCAGCAAGAATCAATCAGCATCTCCCAGCAACATTCCAGGAACTTCAACCAGGGAGGGTGACTAGAAGAACCCTGCCACAGCAAAAAAAATCCAACAGAAAATAATTCTTCCCATAGAATATCTCATTTTTCATACTATCATCCTTATTGCCAGAGTTGCACCAAGTTTGAAATACTTGAGTTCACACTGTAACTTGAATTTCCACCTCAAAGGCCCTGACATGGGATCATCACCCACAGCTGGAATAAATGGTTCAGATAAACAGCATAGTTTTCTCATGCACTTATGTCTATGTTTTTGTGTCAGAAACTGAATCACTCTGCTACTTGACTTTCAATGCAGCAGGTGCCATTGTTTTGAATCGCAGCTGAGGAAGTACTGTACTGTAGTAATCAATTCAGCTTTGAATCAGCAACAGTAGGTGCAGAGTGCAGCACTGGTCTTCAGGTTTCATATATCTTAACCTCAAACCTTGAAAAAATTTGAGATTCAGAGTACTGAATTAGTGATTAACATACCAAAAAAGTTTTGGTTATTTTGTTTGGATAAGGGCTCCTACTCATTACCCTTTCTTCAAGGGCCTAACTGCATTATAGGGTCCACCTGAACTTTAATATTCTGACATTTAAAAAAAATCACTTGTGTCAGAGCGAGGCAAATATGGAATCTGAAATAATTGGAGAAAATGAGGAGAAACCCAGATAGGCCTATATCTTCTCTCCAAACCATTTTGGCTAGTAATGAAGAGCTGACAGCACTCAGAAGAATGAGGACCATAAATTAGTGAGTCTGTTGCACTTTTGCCTTCAGGAACAAGCATCTCTTTGACAGAACATCAGACTTAAGAAAGGAGACAAGTCTCTCCTCTAATTTGAATGCATCTTCCATCATGATGGAGATGATTCACATCCATTGATATAACACATTTACCAACCTACCTCTTTGATTTAAATGGGTATTTCTTGTTTTAATCATAGAAACGAAACAAAAAAAGCCATGCTGGATTTAAAATACATTACGGACAGTAGTGGTTTAAACTACAAAGTATATGACAATTTTTGTGAGAGAGAATGGTGTCTTGTTTAATACACATTTAACACTGGCATTTTCTCATACGTAAGAGTTACAAACAGGATATCATTAATGTTTTCAGGAAGCTTCAGTGATTTTTTCCCCACACTTGCTGTGCTACCACCCCTAAAAGCACCCATAAAACATGACATGCTGCCCTCTCTCACAATAGAAAAAGTCTGACTACACTGCTCTACAGCCAAAATGCTTCTGAAATAAATGTAGTCAAACTTTACTAATTCTGGGTCACTGAGAATGAAAATGATGCTTAAAATTGTTGATTGGCTCTAGTTTTCAAGATATGCTATTGGGTCAGTATATACGACCCTTGACTTGGGAATGGCGGAGGATAAGTGAGTTATAAAGGGAAGGGATCTCAATCTAAACCAGAAATGACTAAAATACATCTTTGACTGGATCTATGACTAAATCTATGACTGGGTTTGGACAGTACTTGCTTTTTAGGCAAAACAATGAATGAGGCAATCTGAAGCTGGTATTGCGTCATCCATGATATGAATTGCATCATGTTATTCCTAGAAGTCATGGATGATGCAATCATAACGAATCTTACATCACTCTGCTGAACAAATTGCCCTATATCAGCTCTAGAAATCATACAGTGTCGTGCTCTCTTATTTGTCAATGTTTGATTTTGCAAAGGGACACATTTCTGTTTAACCAAAGTGAGCAGAGATGCCTCGCACTTGTGTGAACAGTGCAGATAACTTCTGCTATGTTTGTGGTGAAGTGACTTTTGCATCACAAAAGTGCAGTATAACCACTATGGTTAAGAAAGCCTATCACCTTTATTTTGGCTGCAAAATTGGACATCAGGACAAGAGGTGGGCCCCACACATATGCTGCAACACTTGTGCAACAAATCTTCGCCAGTGGTTGAACACAAAAAGGAAATCTATGCCTTTTGCAGTGCCAATGATTTGGAGAGAGCCAACAGATCATACCAGCAATTGTTACTTCTGCATGGTGCCTCCAGTTGGGATAGGTGTGTCAAAGAAGAAAAAGTGGACTGTGCATTATCCAAACATTCCATCAGCTATACGCCCAGTACCCCACGGAGAAGGACTGCTGGTTCCTGATGCACCAGAATAATTCTCACTTGAGTCAGACGAGGAAGAGGAAGAGGATGAAACTTCTGGTCCTGAACCATCAATGTCACAGGACCCACATTTTCTCCCATCCTCCTCCTCTGAACCACACCTCATAACACAAGGTGAACTGAATGACCTTGTCAGGGATTTGGAACTACCCAAGAGTAAGGCAGAGCTGTTGGGCTCCAGACTACAGCAGTGGAATCTCCTGGCAGGTGATGTTAGGGTTTCCATGTTCCGTGACCGTCAAAAGGATCTTGTCCCATTCTTCTTCATGGAAGGTGATCTTGTAGCCTGCAGCAACATCGATAGTGTGATGGCAGCCCTCAACATCGTTCACGATCCAGATGAGTGGAGACTGTTCATTGATTCATCGAAGACGAGTCTTAAAGCTGTTTTCTGCATAATTGCAATGTTTTGCCATCAATTCCAGTTGGTCATGCAGTCCATATGAAGGAAACCTATGACAACATGAAACAACTTTTGAGGTGCATAAACTATGACCAACATCAGTGGCAGCTTTGTGGAAATTTGAAGGTTGTTGCTCTCTTTCTTGGTCTGCAGACTGGATACACAAAGTACTGCTGTTTTCTCTGCGAATGGGATAGTTGTGCAAGAGATTCCCACTACATCAAGAAAGATTGGCCACTCCGACAGTCATTGGAGCCTGGGAGGAAAAGTGTTCAGCATCCACCACTCGTTGAATCAAGGAAGATTTTGTTACCATCCTTACACATCAAGCTGGGTCTGATGAAGAACTTTGTCAAGGCCATTGACAAAACACATGCAGCTTTCAAGTACCTCCGTGGAAAATTTCCAAGGTTAAGTGAAGCTAAGATAAAGGAAGGTGTCTTTGTTGGTCCTCAGATTCGTGAACTTCTTTGAGATGATGCATTTGACCATGCACTGCGTGGCAAGGAAAAGACGGCATGGAAAACCTTCCAGTTAGTGGCAATAAATTTTCTTGGAAACAACAAGGCAGACAACTACAGGTTGTTAGTGGAAAACCTCCTCAAGGAATACAAACGCCTTGGTTGCAACATGTCACTAAAGATACATTTTTTGCACTCTCTTCTAGATTTTTTTCCACCGAACTGCGGAGCAGTGAGCGACGAGCATGGCGAGCGATTTCACCAGGACATTGCAACAATGGAGAAATGCTATCAGGGCAAATGGAGCCCATCAATGCTTGCAGACTATTGCTGGACAGTGACAAGAGATGCTCCATTTAATGAATACAAGAGACAAGCCAAGAAGCGCCGAGTAGACACTGAGTAGTACTAAACTATGGACATAATAGTTTTTTGCCTTTTGTTTCATAATACATTTTATTTATATAACCCTTTTGCTGATTTTTAAAGTGTTACATAAACAGGACAGGTGAAATATTATCATGTAAAGCAACCATAAACACATGAAAAGACCTAAATTTACAATTTATGATTAAAACTCTACTATCTACACAATATACATAGACATAAAATGTAAAAACTTAAATATCTTAGAAACAGTAGCCAATCAGTTGTTTTAATTGTCATATTTGAATTCAGCACATCAAAATACATAATAAATAGCACATTTTATCTCTGAAGCAGACGACTTCTCAAAAATTGTAGACCAGTGCTATCTATTTTGGCTATTTATGCTGCACTCTTGATTATCCAATACTAAGTTTTCTGAAACTTTGTTATCCAAAGCGGTTTGTCCCTCCACATCTTAGTGCATTGAAAATTCCCTCTGCTATCTGAAGCCTCAACCATCCAAAAATATTCAATGTCCTCTAACATCCACAAAAAAAAAATCAAGGCTGCATTGTACTTAAATTAGCCCGGCAGCATCAAAAACTGATGGTTTTACAACCTGAATTCATCTCCCAGAATAGCTTCCCCTATCCTGTCATAAAAATTGAAAAGCTGAAATGAAAGGGAGACGGAAGTCTGGGAATAACCTCAATAATGCAGCCTGTAGAATTGAAACATTTCATCCCCTCTAAACTGCTCCAAATAGGAAATGGAAAGTGCATGCTCTAAATGAATCTATTTACAAGTCTTAAACCAAACTCTAGCTAAATGAAACAGCTATATCTTCTGATGTTCTTTGATGAGATGAATCATTCCTCCATTCATCTCAAACCATTGATTCTAATATTTTCAGTGATGCCATCTAGTATAGTACAGTCAGTGACAGTGCAAGGTATCCCATACTTCACTCCAACAATTTTTTTCAGGCTTGATCAAGTAAGATTACCTTTCTGAGCAAGAGCCTCCATACACATTCAACCCCTCATTCAAAGCTTCTTTGTTGAGATAGCCAACTGGAATGCCAACTGGGTACCAGTTACGATATGACCACAGGCAACCAACTTATTTCAAATAGGCCATTGAACATCTGTCAGGTGGTCATGATTTTCAGTAACTAATGACAATGGCTAGATTCTAAAATCTGAAAAAGGGTGTTGCAATTGAAGTGGCATGGTGACAAAGGATTTTATCCTGAGTTGAGCCTCTGCCAGCTATATTACTGTCAAAGATGCCAACATCAAGTTTCACTTACCAAAGCATGATCTGTCAGAAAAATAAAATTAAATGATAGGAAAACAGCAGGAACAATGTGTAACTAAATCATTTGTCTAGAAGACCAGACTCCTCACCTCACACTAAATATGTCCAATCCCTCTGTCTGACTGATCTGCTTATGGGGGTTTTCATTTATTTTTATTTTAAATTTATTTTTTGCTGAGGCCTTTAAAACTAGAGTAACACAGGGCAACTGAAGGCAGCAGCACTACATATCATGAAATAAAAATAGGTGCTTCTCTGTATAAAAAATGGAATGTAAAATGAACTCTAACAATATTCATTTGAATAGATGTTCCATAGAAAATTCCTGTCAGAACATATGCAGTTTCTGGCAGGAGGCAAATGTATAACTTCATTTGTATATGCATGCACATGTTTGAAATATAAAAGACGTGCATGACAGAGATGGCTATAAATCCATGAAGTGGGTTTTGGTGACATCATAAAGCATGAGAGGAAAGAAGGTCATGTGGCTAAAGAACTGAACTGAAGCGAAATTGATAAGGTACTCCTGGGAGAATTCTGAGCCAAAAAACTAAAAATTATGTGCTAAAAATTTTAAAATTCTGCATATTTTATTTGTCAAAATAACACTATATAACCATGCCAGTTTCAATTATTTTGGTAATTTATTTTAAAATACCTGTCAGCAACTATGTCTGTAACAATACAGACAACAACAACAAAATCCCCCCAGGAGTAGAGAGTTAAAGAAATCCCTACAACAACCTAGTTCCTGTTTCTCTGCCCCCTCCCCACAAAGAGCCCAGCCATGAGGCACCCCCCTAGCCCAGACACCTGCACCTCCTCCCCCGCCCCCTCAGAGCCCAACTGTGGGGCACCTCCAGCCCAGGTATCTACCTCCCGCTCCCCAAGCCCAGGGATGTCTGATGGTGGGTCCCGGGCTTGCGTGGAGTTTCCTGCACACCGTCTCCTTCGTTCAGGGTGTGCCAGGAACTGCAGCTGCCAGAAACCCTCCAGCTCCCGCTCCCACTGCCCCTGGCAGTGTCTTCTATTTGCAAGCTGGGCTCTACCGGGTCCAGAGGCCTCTTGTGGCAGCCAGCAGCTCTGCAGCATCAACTCTACAGGGAAAAAGGAAATTCTATACTGAACATTTATTCTGGGCAAATTCTGCATTGGGCAGTGGTGCAGAATTCCCCCAGGAATAATAAGGGCACAATTGCTTTCTCTTCCACAAGAATTTGTGTTTAACTCCCTTGTCCAATGTCAATCTCTTTGTGCCTGACCTTCCAATCTGTGAAATGGGGATAATACTTCCTTTCTTTCTCCCTCTGTCTTCTCTATTTAGATCTGAAGCTCTTTGAGGAAGGGAATGTTTCTTATTGTGTGTTTGTACTCTGGCTAACACAATGGGACCTGTATTGACATGTGGCCTCTGGTACTACCATAATAAAAATAAATACATTCTAATAATAATAAATGAGAGCAGAGATTGGATGGCATGGTGGTTTCTCACCAGATGCAAATGAATGGCATTTCTTTGTACAGATGTATTTGCATTGTTTTTAAAACTTAATGTTAGGATTTTACATTTTAAAATGTCAGCTTACATTTGTACTATGTGATATATTAAGGCAACAAAGGTTCAAATTATTGATTTATAAAGGTTTACTCTATTGTCTATCCATGTAGCAGGAATAGTCAAAAATGTACATCCGAAACAAAAAAAGTATTAAGATTTTAAATACATAAAACCCAGGAAGTTAAAAATTAAGAACAATTTAAATTCTACCCATTTGTGTAAACATATTAACATGAAAGACTGTTTTTTAAAGATGTCAGTTCAAGGTTATGTAACCAGGGGCGGCTCTATGGTTTTTGCTGCCCCAATTTAAATACATAAAACCCAGT
>NC_048303.1:65667365-65693301 GCF_013100865.1 Trachemys scripta elegans | reverse complement strand
TAGGTAATGGTGAAGGACTCACTCAGTCCTTCTGTCATACAACAGTTCCACTGGCCTTGATTCACAGAATCAGGGTAACAAAACTTTATTCTTCCTGCCCCAATAACAGAGAAACTGGGGATCCCACACCAGCCAAAGTAACCACTTTGAGTTGCTGTTGTTTCATGCCAGGTGAGTGGGTGTGCCTATGCAAACAAGATCCGCCCCTGGAGTTCTTTTCCACACTCGCCATAATTCACCACCAGATGTCAGGGTAGAGCTCATCCTGACTCTGCTTACAGAAACATATGACAAAGCCCATTAAATTACCTCCACCACATCACTACCTCTCATAGAGACCACAGGACATAAACAAGATGAGACACCTTTTCATGTCAGGGGATAACTACATTTGCAGAGCTTACTGACATGCCAAAGAAGCATTAGCTGTTTAAAAGAACCCAACCAATGCCTTTGAATTTGCTTTCAGCCTAGTAGAAAATTAAAGGAACTCCTAGGCATTTTCTCATGCTATTATGTGCAAAGAGACTTAAGCTCAGTTTTCATGATGACAAGCAACTGGATAGTGATAAGCCATCCTTGGCATCTTCTGCCTCCCATCTTCCTTCTCCAATAGAGGAATGATACTCTTTGTAATGAGGTCTTTTCCCTCCTACCAGGCCTCAGTGGTGTCCAGGGAAAATAGTAAATTAAAGGTTGTTCCTGTGAATTACTGAGCATTTCCCAACCTGGCTGAGGCAAAAAAGATTTATGCTATGAAACCAATAGCTCTCTGCAGATTGTCTTTACTGTGTATATTGTCTGGCAAAATAAGATATGTCTCTCTCACTTTCTCTCTCTGTAGATAGCCTATAAAGGTCACAAAAGCTAAATCCAAACATAATGACATTGAGAAATGTCTCTATTGCTGAGTAACTACTAGCTGACTATAATAGCATCAATTTATTAATACAAAACAATATTACTCAGAACAATAAAACCAATCTACTATGTTCCAACATGAGGCAAATAAATACATCTAAAATTAGATTCTATTTGCTGTATGAGATAAACTAGCCTGAATTGGAAATGAGGTAAAGAAGCCAGTTTAAGCTTTGACTGCTGCTTTTTTAGTATGGAAGGAAAAATAGCTGACTTCATAATAATTTCTAAAGGAAAATCCTTCTGTAGGGACAAAAATGCTTCATTCCCATGTGAATTGCATTATTATGCTGTTCCATGCAACATCAACTGAATTCATAATCTGTAAATAGGAGATCACCCATGCCTTAATCTGCAGTAACTATGCACTCCTTAGAAATCATGTCCATCTTGGTAGGGACATTCTCAGCTTTTACTTGAAGACAGAGGTTCTACCTGTGACAGTGTACCCCATAAGGCTTTATGGGGGGGGGGGGTGCTTATAAATGTATGTATGACATAGCTGGAATATGTTTTGTGCTGCCTGTGCCATGTAATATATCTCCATAAAGGTTATGGTCTACTATATCTATTCATCCTATTTGTACATGTATATCATTTTCTACTTGAGGTTAAGAATATGGGCTGTATGCTGGCTTGGTTTCTAAGTAAGCTTTGTGAGGCATTTGGTCAGCTTCTTTAGGAAGGAATTCGCCAGGTTAAGTACCTGATCAGGAAACACTTGGGGAACAATGCATCTTGGAATGCTCCAATCCACATAAGAAGTCTTCCTGGAGACATGCAAGATACCATGTGGACAATGGCTTCGGCCTGTAAAGGCTGAGTCATGCAGGGACATGTGACTTGCCCAGGTGACTCCAGAACTCCAACTTGGAGCTGGACTTTGCATAGGAGGGAGGAGGGGGGTCTCCACCCACAAGAGAGAGTCTATTTAAACCTGTGGGAGACCCCTCCATTTGGTCTTCAGCTGGCTAAAGAAGGAGCCTCTCCACCCCCCCAGGATACTTGAAGGAAACTGAAACAAAGGACAGTAACTACAGGGGTTGTGAGTGATTGCTGGACCCAGGCTAAAAGGAGATTAGCCTGTAAAAGGGAGCATTCTGGAACTGGTGAGGAACTTACCTGTATTTAGTTTGATTAGACATAGATTTGCATGTTTTGTTTTATTTTACTTGGTGACTTACTTTGTTCTGTCTGTTACTACTTGGAACCACTTAAATCCTATTTTCTGTATTTAATAAAATCACTTTTTATTTAGTAATTTACTCAGAGTATGTATTAATACCTGGGGGAGCAAACAACTGTGCATATCTCTCCATCAGTGTTATAGAGGGTGAACAATTTATGAGTTTGCCCTGCATAAGCTTTATGCAGGGTATAACAGATTTATCTGGGTTTAGACCCCATTGGGAGTTGGGCATCTGAGTGCTAGAGACAAGCACACATCTGTGAGCTGTTTTCAGGTAAACTTGCAGCTTTGGGGCAAGTGATTCAGACCCTGGCTCTGTGTTGCAGCAGACGGGAGTGTCTGGCTCAGCAAGACAGGGTGCTGGAGTCCTGAGCTGGCAGGGAAAACAGGAGCAGGGGTAGTCTTTTGCACATCAGGTGGCAGCTCCCAAGGGGGTTTCTGTGATCCAACCCATCACACTACCTCTGCCTTCTTAATGAAGTAAAGCCCAAGAAACAACATTGACTTTAGTGGAGTTCACTCCAAAATTGCACTGGTATACATAAGAGCAGAATTTATCTCTAATGCACTGGGAGACTGATTAATCCAAAATCTTGGGGCTTGATTCTCAGATGACTTGCACCTTGTGTGGTCACTTATACCTGGGCAAGTGGATGTAAAACATAACCATATCAGAATGGCAGCATTATACACCCACTTTGCAGAGATATAAATGACCATGCAAGGCCTTGGAGAATCAGGTCTTCAATGCCATAGTGTCTGTATTTCCTTTTAGTCAGAGAGTCTGAAATCTGTGAGCTGAGACATACGAAGATTAGTCATAATTTCAATCTTCTTTATATGCTTTTCAGGCTCTGAAGTTCAGCTTGTGGGGGTAAATTCTCCCCCAGATTTACTGCTGCTTTTACCAGTGAGTCAGTAGTCAACATAAAAATTTAAAACTACCCATTTCTGTCTAGGGATGACTTTGTAATAACACTAAAATACTTTGTCTTCCTTTGTTATTTGCCAGAGCTCACACACCCACCTGATTAAGTGTTACTAGAAAGCGTGACTAGTTGTGCACTGCACAAATAACACATTAAAATATGATTCCAGGTGAGAAATAATCTGATACTGAAACTTAACAACAAAGGTCAGGCGACACAAAACCAAGAAAATAATTTGTCTTGAAGAAGTCTTTGGGTCTTAAGGTCACCAAAACACCAAATGAACTAAAGACAGATTTCAACTTCTACTAATCTTTGCACAATATAACATAATATTAAATGGCATAGGTTACATATTACTTCACATAAAGTCAATTCACATTATGGAGTATATTCTCCTTTTGATACACATGCATAAGTCTGTTCTGCTCAAGTTCCCAAAGGAG
Organism: Trachemys scripta elegans; assembly: GCF_013100865.1. Lineage (NCBI taxonomy): Eukaryota > Metazoa > Chordata > Testudines > Emydidae > Trachemys > Trachemys scripta. The sequence goes on along the minus strand of NC_048303.1, from coordinate 65,689,816 downwards.
AAGTAATGTCACTAGTACAAATTCAAATCCTCCCAGAAACAAATCAGCAAATGTCACACAATTTTAAAATTTGCTTTTAAAATTATTTTGAATGTAAAGTTTTCTTAAGGAACCATTAAGAGATAAAAAGAGTGAGCGAAATCACTTGCTGCATCTTAACCTTTGTTAATTTTTTCTGACGGTTATAGGATACTGTAATGGGGTACCTCACCTCCGGAGCATCCTCTGGCAGGCTGGTGCAACACCACAATATCAGCTCTGCCTCAGTTTCCCCTACTGAGCTTTCTGTAAGTCCAGTGAGGCTTATGTATATTGAACAGTGAGTGACACTTCAGGAGTCTAATTTATTTAACCCAAAGGTGGAACATTACACAAATTGGCTTTCACTCCAGCATCCTTGTTGGAGGGAGGAGGAGCTGAGTTAACTTGAGTCCAGCAACCCCACTTTCGTCCAGGTCCCTTACCAATGAGACCATATTGACCCGGAACTCTCTCCTGGGCCTCTCGTCAACAGCTGTGTCAAGGTCCCCCAGAGGTCAAACCACTACAACTCTTCCTTGGAACAGCATTTAATTGCTCTGATCTGGGGCTCCTACTATTACCTGGTGAAGTCCTTCAATTGAGACCAGGTTTTGCCAAGAGTTGGCATTCATAGCTACTTCCTTTTGTTGCCTCTCGCACTTGGAGCACTCTGCCTTGGTGTCCTTTCCTAGTGGGCTTCCTCACTAGCTCCCTCTGAGAAGCCCTCCCCTTAGGAGCTTGGTCCTTCTCATTCTGGGGATTGTACCTGTCTCCAGGAGCCTCTGTTCTCTAGGGACATGCCACTGGGAGTGGCTTCCTAGCCAGCTCCCCTAAGGAGCTCTTTCCCCAGGTGCTTCCTCACTATGTTCTCTCCTGCTACGTAACTCTTAAAGATATGCCTTAACTAATTAACTAGTTTCCAGTTACTCAGTGAGTTAGCTACTTTCAAGAGAACCTGCCTAATTCCTTCTTGTGGAGCGTGTCAGAGGTAGGCAGGACCCCTGACCCCTTCAAAGGGCCAGCTACCCTCTGACGGATATATTTATTTATTGTGTAGGGATCTAGCCGCTTGTCTTACGTTATTGTCAGTGGAAGCTGTGTGGTTTAATATGCACTGTTTGGAAAATGTTGGAACGTATGTAGGGAAGGGAAAGACAATGTGACAGCAGTTGGCTGAAACACACACACACTGGCCTCTGCCAGTGTTTATTTTGCAACTTTCTTTCACATGTGGATAAATATGACAATGCAGAGGATGGTTTTCAGAGCCCATGTAGGATGAGCTGTTTAGTCTCTTGTTTACTGTGAAACTATTGAGAATCTTGTTTTGAACGCTTCATGGGAGTAGCTAGCTGGAGATCAGTGTGACCAGTGAGTCTGCAGGGCTGCCTAGGATCAGTTACGTAATAAAATGCCAATTTGGGGACTGATTCTGATATTTAACTAGTTTTTGTACTATGTCAACAGCACTGACTTCAGTGGAGTTACTCCTGAGCTATGCTAGCGTAAGTGAGACCAGAATCAGGAACAATGACATTCTATGTGATCTGTCTTTGCGTGTGTGGTGCCTTGGACCTAATAGTTTCTAGAGGACGTGGCAGGGATATAACAGTTTCATCCATATTCCGGAGTATATGCTTTGGTGAAACCTGAGTACTTTACATAAGCAGTCTCAAGGTTACATTGATGGGGATTTAATTGTGAAGCAGTTTGTTGGTCACTTTGTTTAGCATCTATCTAAAAGAGAGACAGTAACAATATTTTGCTTGGTTCTCTTTAGGCCATTTTCCAAGTTAGTAGTGCAAAATTCTCTGCTTTCAAAAAAACCAAAGGATCTTTGGCTTCTACTTGCTCCAGAAGGATAGCAGAAACCTGGTTCCCTACTATACCTGGGGAACAAACACACAGACAGATAGATACCCTCCACACTGTCAGACTGTGCTACTGACCCAGCAACTCTCATCCAGCAGAAGAGGATATAGGATTGGCTTAGTGGGGCTCAAATAATAGCCTTTCCTATGTTGTGGCCCATATGTAGACATTGAAGGTAAAGCTTCCTCTAGAGCAGGTTTTAAAATGAAGTCAATGGGACAAAATGACAGTTTACCACCCAGTGGCCAGATTGTGTCTCCAAGATCTGCAGACAGTTAAGACCTTTAATGAGAAAACCAATCCTGCCTATGGCTTCAGGATCCAACAGAAGGAGGGGGCAGGAAGTGTTGGAAGGAGGTGGGTACATCGCCTTACCTATCTGCATCTTCCCAATACTCTCCAAGATTCCTGTTTCTATATGACATGCCATATGCCCTGGAACCTCCTCATCTATTTCCCATTACCCTTTTATTTCTTTTTCTGTTTTGATACAGTGGTTATTTTAAAGTATCCTACCCCATTTCCAGTGAGCTAACATGACCCATCCATCAAAATGAACTGCTCCCAAACCTTTCTTGATGTTAACTCCTATGTCCATCTCTTAAATCGCTTGCTTGATACCATTTTCTAGCAGGATCTCATCCCATGTTCTGGGGCTTCCCTGATAGTTGTATCCCATATAGTGAAGAATATGCCCAGGAAAACCCAAAACTTGCCTTATGGAATTTCCTATGCACTCAGTACACTCAGAAGCATTTCTATGTGGGAAGATCCAGAACATCCATGTTCAGAGTTTGCAGAAGGGGACCCAGTATCACTGCGAACTCTTCAGAGAGCCTCCTCTGAGAGGAATCCTATTGGTGGGTAGGAGATTGATGAGCTTCACCCTTCTGTAAAAGTTCCTTGAGATGGGGAAGGAGGGCCCTGGACTCTTTGCTGCACAGACTCCTGCCATTGGGCAGGGGTACCAGAGGAGCTGAAGCTTACTTATACAGAAGGTAGGGAAGAAGGTCTTCTCAAAAAGTTCATATTGTGCTAAGGAACACACAAATCTCTCTTTTCTTGATTAAACAGAAGGTTCCTTCTAAGGTTCAGACAACACTCGCGGATGGACTCAGCTCAGCTCCTGGACTCCCAGATAGTCAGAGAAACCAAAAAGGCCTTGTTCCATCTGCAGTTGTTTCCTTTTCTGATGGATAAGGACTTAACAACAGTATCCACATCTTTGCCACCTCCAGGTTACACTATTGTAATGCATTATACTTGGAGTGGACCAGGAAGTCCACCAAAAAGATAAACATGGGAGATCAAGCAGCAGCCAGCCATTCTATATTGGTTGCCTGTCCAGTTCAATATCCTGGTCTTCATTTATCTATCTATAAGCATTTCTAAAGCTTACATTTTAGCAAATATGGGCTGGGGCCCAGATCTCAATGACAACCTTTTCCTCAATCATATGCCAAATGGCAGCTGTCTTCAGCTGGAACACTACTTCTCACAGAGCCCAGGGTATGTCTCACAAGGAATTTACTCAGTGCACAGCCTGCAACTATGGAACAAGCTTCTTCCTTAAGTAGGTGGAGTCTGTTTTACCATCTTCAAGGCAAGATGTAAAACTCGTCTCTTGGTGCAGGTCTTCTAGCAAGGGACAGTGTCTCCTGACTCCACTTAGCATCCAATCCTTTTACTAAGAGTGTGTTGGGTGGAGGAGGGCGTAGAGCTGTGCTCCCATTTCGAGAGAAATCCAGACATGTATGTAAAAGCACCAAGATATTACAGTAATGGTTGCTTTAGAAGTGAGTCTGATCATTTAAAAGGAAAACAATGCAATTTCCCTTTTGGGGAAATTTAATACTACGCCTTGTGCAGTGGTATAAGGCATAAAGCTGAAAGGCTAATGATTTTAATCACCTAAGAAGATTAAAAATCCTTATTATTTCATAGAAAGACACTGCTTAGAGTGACACTGCTAATATGAAATTGGATTTCTAAAGAAAAACACTATTGATATGGGTATGACATCGTTGACAGCCTTTTGGAAAGCTCAAATTGTGCACAGCTGTCTAAAGCTATTTCACTGGCAGGAGGATGGACGAGATGATCTAATAAAGCCTTTCCAATCTCTAACTTTCATTATGTGATATAGTTATTATATAGAAGTATGTTCACCTAGATAAGGGATGCAATTGTTTTCATGCACAGAAATTATTTTACAGTATAAACATATATTACATGCTTCCCAGTGCACAAACCACATCAGGTTTATTCCAGCAGCATGCTCTCAAGTGGCCCCTCAAAACATTTCTGCCATCGAGTATAAGAGAAGGTTTCCCTGATTTCCCTTCCTCTTTTGGGGATCTAAATAATCTCTGTCAGAGAAGATTTATCCCTGAAACTCGTAAAAATATTTGTGTTGAGTAAATTTGTCTTTGCATTTGGAATAGCCCAGATTGGGCCAGATTATAGGTATCTTCAAAACATTGCCACTGGGGAAGATATCCCCAGATCCCATTAAAAGGTCTTCACTCTCCTTCTCCTGTACAGTCAAATACACTATCCATTCACTCATTGTAGTTCACAGGAGCAGGGTACTAATATTTCCAGCATATATATATATAATATGTTAGTTTGCACACCAGTGCTGTCTGCTCTGGTTATGATTCTAACAAAGCATTTTTATTTAAATAGAAAACTAAATGAAGAGTTTCCTACGCTTCTTACATCTCCTCCTCAGGGGCGCACGTACCCCTGGGACAGAAGGTTTGTTAGAGGGGCAACCTTATGTGAGAGCCCTGTCTAAAATATTGGCAGTTCATCACTGGTTCATTCAATGTATTAGTGAAAACTCTGGTTTGCTACTGCAATCACTGTCATGGCAAGCATAAAATAAATCAACTGTCCACTAAAGACAGGTTGTATGTCATAAGGTTTGTTGACAAACGTGAAACAGACCATGAGAGACAGATATATTGTAATGTAAATTTCACTCTGCAGTTAGTTCGATCATGTAGGGTTAACAATAACAAACACATCTATAGCTGAGACTAGCACAGCTGAAAATACAATGCAGGGAAAGCCGTAACTGCAGTTTTTGTACTACCACATTGCCATTTTGAGAAAAGAGTTTGTTCTCACTAGAGCTGTGAGTCTGCTCTTTGGAGAGCCCCTTCGAGCAGCGGGGTCCCATTTCAAGCTTTCTCAGAGAGTTTGGACCTTTACAACAGTGGAGGTTCCAAGTGACATTTCTCTCCCTGTATTGATTCAGCTGCACTAATTGTGCCTTTGGCAATGTTGTCTGTATCAGTCTGGGGTCCTCTTTTTCTTTTCTTTCAGATGCTTAAAAACGCTTCCTGGTTTAAGTGTCTGATATACCTTTATTGAAGCTGAGGTCTCTTTTTTTATTCTTTGATGGACTGCTGCTGGGCAAACAGACAGCCCCTTTTCTCCCTGTCTCACAGTGGTAGGAAGGCAGTCACATAAGCACACCAGTCTGTTTTTATCTTCTATTCAGTGATGAATCCAGATCTACAATAAATGCTGTTTTCACAAAATAATTTTAAGCCTTGTGTCCCATATAGGAGGAGGACATTTAAATCTAATGTAAAATTATAACCGGGGGGGAATGTTTGTCTTTAATAATTATGAACTTGAAACAAGCAAGCACTGAATAATTCTGCTCTAGTGGCTGCATTGAATATTCTAAGGATGTCTTCCCCTATTTTCAGCGTAGCAGGAGACTGAATGAAAAGGTAACGTTCCACACTAACAGGCTGCCTAAAGGAAATTTTTATATATATATATATATATATATAAAGAAAAAAAAAGCCCTCAGCAAACACAGAGTAGCAGAAAGCCGCCTCTAAACATGCTGACTTTCATGTCTGTCTCTCTATTTAGAGTTTTTTTCTACTTCTACTCCTAGTCTGTTCACTTTAATCTTTGGAACCATTATTTAAGTAATAAGAATATGAAGGGCCATGAATTGTTAGATAACCTCATGGCTAGGGAGACATTCCAAAGCACAGTGCTTAGCCCAGTGGCACAATTTCCTTAAAACAATATGATCACAAGTAGCTTGCTGCAATTCCAAGAGAGGAAAATACCTTTTGAGTTCAAATAAAATGTATCAGCTATAAGATCACAACAATGAGTGGGACTAAATAGATGAAAACAAGTCCTGATATTTTATAGCAATGTCCGGTGTCTGTATGAGGCTGTATGTCATGATGCTGAAGTGCTGTAATTGTAAGGGACTCCGTTAATAAAATTCAGTGCCAGCTAGCATCTATTTTAAAATAAACCAGGGATATCCCTCTTCAATATCATGCTGTATGTGTATGCTGTCCATGCAGCCTACTTACATTCAGAAGTCAGAGAACTGATCCACAGTGGAGCACTTAGACATATGAATTTGCAGTCTCATTTTACAGTTTCCCAAAGATCCTTATATGGAATAGTGACATCTGAAATGGGAAAAACAATGAGATACAACATTACCACCCTCTGAAACTCTCATGAATGAGCCTCTTGTGAGACTGAAGACAAATTGTGACACCCTTACTCACTTTGAATAGTATCTCACTCCATAAATAGCCCCACTGACATCAATGAGACTATTTCAATCATAAAATATCAGGGTTGGAAGGGACTGCAGGAGGTCATCTAGTCCAACCTGCTGCTCAAAAGAGGGCCAATCCTCAGACAGATTTTTTTTGCCGAAGGTCCCTAAATGGCCCCCCCTCAAGGACTGAACTCCCAACCCTGGGTTTAGCAGGCCAATGTGCAAACCACTGAGCTATCCCTCCCCCCAAACTATGGTCCAAACTAATGTGAAGTTCTGAATCTTTGAGATTTCCCCATCGCTGGTAACTAGTCTGCATTTTATTACCCATATGTCTCTAGTTTTAGCATCACAGATGTTTCTAATTTAGTTCAAACATTTTTGTAAGACGTTTGCTAGATTACATGTCAGCTACAGAATCAAGGCCAACAACAAATACTCATAAAAGCATATTTCTCTTTAAGACTGAATGAAGCAATTTGCATTCAGCATAAAGCAAAAACATCTCCAAGGTCAAAGAAAGGATTGCTGAAGCTTATGCACTTACGTAGCTGGAAGTAAAGAATGTTAGAGGTGTGTACAGCAGGGAAAATGACAAGATGTCAATTAGAAACACAAAGGTGGAAATTAGAAAGGATTTGGGCATGAGCATTTTTCCCCCACAACTAAAGATTCTAAACCTGATTGCTTTTAAGACAAAATCAGGAAGATTTGGCACTAATTCTAACCTGACACTGTTTCATAATAGAGAGCTATTTATTACAAATTTTAGTCAAGAGTCCAACAAAATGATTAATTGTTTTATTGATAATAATACATAACACTCATAGATCACTTTCCCCATACATAGATCTCAGACATGGGTAAGCATCATCAATCCTGTTATACAAGTGGCAAAACACATAGACTTAAGCCCACATTTTCAGAAATGGCTAGTAATTTTTGTTCGCCCAACTTGAGTCGTTTGTCCTGATTTCCCAGAGGTATTGAGTCTCTGCACCTTCCTTTTAACTTTATGAGAAATAATGGATACTTAGTAACTGACTGCCGGCCAGAAGCATTTAACAGAATTAAAGGTCATCTCCCTGCCTATATAATGTATCATCTGCTTGGCCTCACATTTGCCCTTTGTGCAGTAGAGACCAGGGCCAGCTCTAGACTTTTTGCCTCCCCAAGCAAAAAAAATTTTGGCTGCCCCCCCACCCCAGCCCTGGGCTCCCCCGCCCCGCTCACCAGTGCCCCCCGCCCCATCCCCTGCCACCACAGCACTGGGCTCTCTCTTCCCCCCCCACACACACCCTCTGTCGCCCCAGCACTGGGCTCCCTCCCGCCCAACGTGGATCCGCTACCAGCACACGGCGGCCGAGCCCTGGCCCAGCCGCGACTCCATCCCCATGCGGGTGGAGCTGCTGGACGGTGCAGAGTGGGAGTACTTCCAGGCTGCGGGGCGGCGCGGCGAACATGGCTCCCTCCCTGGGCTTTGTGGCACTGCTGGTGGCCGAGGTGGATCAGTTCGTGCTCACCGCCCTGACCCCTGACATGCTGGCGCCCAAGGACCTGGAGAACCCCCCGGACCTGCTGCTCTTCAGCCTCACCATGCCCTGGCCCAGCCCCAGCGGGCAGGAAGGCGAGGATCTCCGGCTGCGGGGCTACCTGCTCAGCACCAACGAGCCCAGCCAGCTGCTCACCTCCGGGAGCCCCTCCCACCGCCGCAGCCCAGGCCCGACTCCAGGGGATCCCGCTTCCCTCCCTCCCTGGCTCCTCACACACTCTGGGAGCCCCTCTCACCGCTGCAGCCCAGGCCCTGGATCCGAGCCCGGGCTGCGGCGGGAGGGGCTCCCGTAGTATGTGAGGAGTCGGGGAGGGAGGAGGAGCCAAGCCCGAGCTGCGGCAGCCGTGGGAGGGGCTCCCGGAGCGTGTGAGGAGCTGGAGAGGGAGCGGGAGCCGAGTCTGGGCTGCGGCGGCGAGAGGGGCTCCGAGAGTGTGTGAGGAGCTGGGGAGGGAGGGAAGCAGGGCCTGGAATGCAGTGAGGGAGGAGGGGTCCTGCTGCCACTGCCCCTCTGAGTCTCCCCAGGGCGGCGTGGCGTTTCCCCGCCCAAGTGGGCTGTGCAGGCTCGTGCGCTGACAGGGCCAGTGGCTTTTTGCTGCCCCAAGCGCAAAAAAAAAAGGGGGGGGGGGGGGGGGGGGCGGAGTGCCGCCCCTTAAAAAGTGCTGCCCCAAGCACATGCTTGGAGGGCTGGTCCTAGAGCCGGCCCTGGTAGAGAGGCACTGCAAGAGCAGCCTCACAAAGGATTCCTGCAAGTTGGCATGTTAGGGTGTGTACGTGATTACACTGACCTTATGGCTTAATAAACCACACAAGTGGATTGGGGTCACTGGATTATAGGGGGCTAAAGCAGGGAGGCTGCGGCATTGGCTTCAGGCCCTAGCTCTGAGCTGAGGGTTCGATTTCACCCCAAGTACTTCTCATTCATATAGGGTGACCTGACAGCAAATGTGAAAAATCAGGACAGGAGGTGGGGCGTAATAGGAGCCTATATAAGAAAAAGACCCAAAAATCGGGACTGTCCCTATAAAATCGGGACATCTGGTCACCCTACATTCATAAAGCTTGACTATGCTCACTTTAACCAGCTGAAATGAATCACACAGAATGAGCATAGAAAATATGCTCATGTACAAAATAACTTTACTAGGCAACAACTCACAGCTCAAGTAGCAGACTGCTCTAAGGTTTTCCTCCAGCAGCAAGAGGAAGAAATGCTCCTCAACGGGCCAAGCAGCAGCAATGGAGCTGCACTGTGGATGCAACTCCAACCCTGAGGCTGGAATCGTTTTTGCAGTGCCTGCTGCCCGCATTTGTGTCCGAGGGGAATAACCAGTGCATGCATGCATGCAACAGCAACTGCATGGACCCAGTCACTGCCACGCCCAGCCCCGTCCCAAATCCACATTGTTCAGTGGTGCAAAAAGACTCCGCTCCCATCCTCCTCAAAGCTGGGCTCCATGGCATATAAGGGCACCATGTATCATTTCCTCAAGTCCTGCTCCTCATTTTACCAGTTCCATTGTGGGAAGAGCCTTCCTTGCCTGTGGAGGTGGGGACAGGATTTACCCCAAGGCTTTTGGGTCTAACTTGAAAAAATCTGTGGGGCAAGACTAGTTTAGACTGTAAGACCTTTGAGACAGGGACCTTGTCTCTTTAATTCTCTATGAAGCTGCCCGGAAATCATTGCCTTTAAAGAAATGATACAAATGAAGGAATAAATAATAAAAGCACCTTCAAAGTGAAGTCTCAGCTTCTCTGACATTGTAGTTACCTTGTTATAATACAGACTGCATAAAAAAAACCAATGACTATGCTAGATCTCCACAAAGATTATATTACTACAAGGGTACAGTGGGTGATGCTATATATTGAATTATTTTGTACTGGGGGGAAATAATGCTTGACAGCTGAAGGCCTTGAGAATTATAATTGCTCCTTTCAACAGATAGGACATTCATACACATATTAAACTAGTTGCAACACTACAAATCACCTTGATCGATCAGTCCATTAGCTCTCTCAGAGAAAGCGCCGATCACATGTCATTCAGGTTGTTCTAGCCAGTCCTTCAGCCATTCGCTGGCCAGACTGTCAGTGGCAACATCACAAATAATACTCTCTACTGATTGGGCCTGATTCTCCTTTCACTTACATTGGTGTAAATCAGGAATAACTCCACTGAAGCTTGTGGGCCGGGTCCTTTGCTAGTGTAAATTGCCATGGGTTCATTAAAGTCAGTGGAGCTACAACAATTACACTAGCTGAGGATCTGGCCCAATATGTGAAATGGGTGTGACAGGAGAGTCAACCTCAATTTCAAGTAATCTCTCTAAGGCCTGGTCTACACCGGGTGGGTGGCAGCGGGGGTCCGATGTAGATACGCAACTTCAGCTACGGGAATAGCGTAGCTGAAGTCGACTTATCTTATTTCGACTTACCTCCCATCCTCACGGCGCGGGATTGACAGCTGCGGCTCCCCTGACGACTCCGCTACTGCCGCGCACCCTGGTGGAGTTCCGGAGTGGACGGGAGCGCGTTCAGGAATCAATATATCGCATCTAGATGAGACGCGATATATTGATCGCTATCCGCCGACCCAGGGGCAGTCTGGACATACCCTAAGGTTAGCCGATTAGAAGGGAAGTTTTCCTGGAAGTGAACGATACTGCTTTTTTGTTTATCTGTTTTGGTACATTGTAATTATACAAAATTAAAATATGTGAAAAAAAATACAGAGGGTGAAATTCTGGACCCATTGAACTCAATGGTAAACTCCCTTTGACCTCAATATGGCCAGGGTTTCACTCCATATGAGCTTTGGCCAAAATACACATTTTGGGTGCCTAAAATTAGAGACCCAAATTCAGATTTCTTTAGATTTACTTATTACCTAAATAAGTTTCTTTGATGGGAGTTGTGGGTGCTTAGCACTCCTCAAAATCAGGCTACCTATTTAGATTCCTAAATATGGATTTAGAGGCATAATTTAAGACAACCAAGGTTGAGAAATTTGGCTTGTATGTTATAAATTAATTAAATACTTTTAAAAGATCCCTGAAAGTAGCAATCAAGCTGTACCTTCTTTTAGCTTTCTTGGCTGAAGAGAGGAAGATAAATCGTTAGCAGAATGAACACTTGGAGTATTTTTATTGCTATTTGAATTAGGGGACATGACTCAGTTTTATTTTCCCCAAGCTATTTTTTCCTGATATATGCTACAGAGTTGGTGGCTGAGAAATTACAACAAGGGCATATGCAGAGTGGGTCACACTTACAGGCATTCTGACCCTCTCTGTTTATAACATTCTATAGCTAAATCAGGAGCAAGATACTCCAGGACAGTTTGCTACGCTACATAGTACCATACAAAGGCTGTTCTTAAACCTAAGGGAAGTAGTTTGGGGATTGCTGTAGAATATGTCAAAACTAGATTTAAGTTACCATAACCACTTGAGTGGAAGCAAGCATACATTTGTAGAGCTTTTAGTTTGTAAATGAAGACGTTATTTTGCCTAACCTGGGTCAACTTGACAGTTGCTTCTTTCTGGGTTGTGATCTTTTGCCATACCTCTGGCAGCTCTCAACTATCCACCTTTCTGCTCAAAGGGGATCAGCTACAAATGAGATCGGAACAAAAGGCTTTTTATTATGAACTTTCTATCCACAGAATTTTTCTAAGATTAGAGTCCTTTGAATGTGTCAGTTAGAACAAGTTGTCAATGCAAGTCTTTATCTGAGTGTATAAAACCATTTTAACCTGTCTGCCAGGTTAAGCAGGTTCATTCACATACAGACAAGTTCTACCAGATTTAGCCTAGTTCATTGCCTTTGTGCTTTCCCTGTTTCAAAGTGCCTGCTCCACTCCTAGGTCTGACAGCCTCTTTCTCCTCCCTGCCCTCCAGCCCTCAACTGCTCAATTATCCTTTGGTTGTTTACATTTGTTACAATTCATTTCCTCCTATGGCCATCCTAAATCTATTTCCTCTGCAAACACATCCTCTGCAAACACATCCTCTCCCTGATACTTTCTAGATCCCTGAAATTCTTGGCTTGGAAACAAAGACTTTAAGCTTTATTTAAAACAAGATTTATGAAACTATGTTCTGTGACCTACTGATGGGTCTTGGAGGGAGTCCTAGCGATCATGGGAGGTCATGCAAAAACATAACATTCCATGTATTTTAAATGATAAAAAAAATTGATGCACAACAGAAACCTTGTAATGATGAGGCCATTCTACTGCTGTAGCCTTGAAATCCCAGCTAGCCATAGTTGTGTGTTTCACTGGATTTACTTTATACAAAAGAGTACAAGTCCCATTCAAATATATTGTTTATTATCTGTGACACAAAGTTCAAGTACCCATGCAGACAGACCATTACAAGATGTATCCCTGATTTCAGAGCTGCCCAGGGAGCACAGTTAAAATGCTGGAGTTTTGCCATATGAATGTGTTTCTGGCATGAAGCGCATTGAGTCTGGGAACCCTTGTCTTCAAGATGGTGGCTTGAGGTGGGAGAATGTTGCTGAACACTTTTTAAAATGAAGTCAGTATATATCTAATGGGAGCTTTAAAATACATCAATTCTGACGTATTTTTGTTTAAACTGCAGAATTTTAACATATGATAATATGAATATAATGGACCAGATCCTTCAGATTGGCTGAAGACCTCTTGATGCAAGTCCTGAGGTGGAGAGAAAGATGGTTTTAAGCCATTTCTGTGTTCCCCCAGTCCTGAGCTACCAGGTGTTGGCCTAGTTCCCAGTGCAAATGGGAGCAGCATGAAGGCTACTCTAAAATGCACTGGCTCCCAAAAGCCCCTAGGGGTCACTAGAGCATAAGAATACTCCAGCCATAGTCATTTTACCCAGCTGTCTCCCATGAACCAGCAGGAAGCATGGTGTGACATAGGAGCTGCAACAGTGACTCTGTGCCACACAGAGGTTTCCCTATGTTGAAGGAGTCCTCCACTGGCATTCTCAGTCAGCTTTCAAGACCCTGTTGCCAGTCAGCACTGCATAGGCCATTGCAAGACAGACTGAGAGACCTTTCATGAGACAAGACCCCGCAATTGACTTTCTTTAGCCAGGAACTCAGCAGATTAGGTTGTCTTTGAAGGAGAAATACCCAGCTTTAGCTGCAGAACTCATGAAAGTTCTCATCCAGTTTTTGTCCTGGTGTCTCTGAGTTAGGCTAGGGTTCTCTTCTACAATGGCAATGAAAACCAATTAAAATACCAATGCAATTTTTATCAATCAAAAGTTACCTTAGACTGTACAGTACTTCCCCAGACTAGTGAGGAACAGCTTTTTTCCTCTACACAGGCCCATCCACAACATCAAACTGTGAAAGTACTTAGGTCAAGATTTTTACAGATGTAAAACTTAGGCTGCTAAATTTGTATTTAGACACCTAAATAAGTGGCCTGATTTTCAAAAGTGCTCAGTACCCAGAAGTTCCCAATGACTTCAGTCCAGTCAAATATGGATTTAGCAGCCTAATTTCTGCATCCTTTTTTTAAAACTCTTGGCCTTAAATTTATAATTAAAGTTAATTTTTCAAAACTTCTTAATAAATTGTTATTATAGGAATAGTTATGGTTACAAAAATGTGCCTATTCATGGTTGGAGATAGAGGTTTTGCGGAGGAGTGTCATAAACAGTCCTCAATCTGGAAGGGTATCACCAACTCCAAAAATATTGGAAACCATTATTTAAACTATGAATTGGGCACTCCTGGATTATAGTTGATTTCTTTTGGAAGAGATCAAACCACTTCAGTTAGACGGAGATCAAACCACTAAACTCTGCTCAAAACCTATGAAAAAGAAAAGACTAGAATCATGTGAAACAAGTGGCAAATAATTGTCCATTAGACACAATTTCTTGAGAATGCGGCCTAGTCTTGGATAAAAAAAATGTATCTGTCTGATCTATGGAGCCTCTTCAGAAATGCAGTAGAAACTAGAGAGAAAAGCAAGCATGATATCAAGGAAAAAAATCAAGGAGAAATAGGAAACAGGAAGGCACTAAAAGAAAATGTCCTGTGGAGCACTTTGACAAGTTAAAAGCCCTTCTATATTCCTATTTAACAGCGTTAGTTTGAAGTTGGAACAGGAGGAACTGTATATGAACTGCAGCACTAGCTGTGCGCAAGTCATTATGGTTCTGCTTTTGATGTTAATTTTCCAGCAAACTTTTAAGCAATATTTGGTAGGGAGGGCAATTCTATTTCTCCATTTACTACCTTGAGCGACAGGAAGAGTTTCTGATGTACTTTAAGTTTCATGCAGTGCCTGCACCAACTGTGATTTCTTTTTAAACAAACTTTTTAAGTGAGTTTTAGCGCTTGTGAAAGGCACCAGATTGATGGCTCTGGAGAACGCAGTCCTCAACCTATACTCAGAACAGGCCTGGGTAGCAGCTGTGTGAGTCACTCTGCACTACTCCTCCTTTATATGCCCCAAACTGTGAGACCACACCTCTTAAAGGAAGATGTCAATTCATTCTCAATGCCATTCAATCCTGGGCATTTCTGTTGAGAAATCAGAGTGAAATTAGTGCCAGTTGTGTTGGGGTTTGTGAAGTGGAAACGTGTCTCCTTTGAGTTGACTTAGGAGCCCTAAACTCATTTCTCATTGTACACCCAACAGCTTACAGATGGTAACTGTGGCATATTCTACCCCAAAGTGATTTTTTTTTTTTAAGGAAAGACCGAAGCACCAATTGTTGGGTCTTGCTGAGCTTTGCTTGCACAGGACGTTAAAAGGGAATAAAACTGGGTATATGCCTCCAGGACAAGTTAAAGCAGCCTCTGGAGAGGGTGCAAAGAAGAGCCACCAAAACCAATTCCAGGGCTAGGAAAAATGCCTTTCAATGAGATACTTCTGGAGCACAATCTATTCAGCTTTATCAAAAAGAAAGTCAAGAGGTGACTTGATTATGCACGGAAGTACCTTCATGGGGAGTAAATACTGGGTACTAGATGGCACGTAAATCTAGTGGAGAAATGCATAACAGGAACCAATGGCTGTAATCTGAAGACAGACAAATTCAAACGTGAAATAAGGTACACATTCTTTCCCCATCCATTCCCTTCCTCCCCCCCCCCCCCTTTTTTTTTTTTTTTTTTTTTTGAACAGGGAGGGTGATTAGCCACTGGAACAAACTACCAAGGAAAGTGGTGGATTCTCCATCACTTGATGTCTTCAAATCAAGACTGCATGTCTTTCTGGAAGATGTGTTTTCATCAAACAAACACTATTAGACTCAATTCAGGAAGAAATGAATGAAATTCTATGGCCTATCTTGTATAAGAGGTCCGACTAGATGACATTTCCCTCTGGCCTTAAAATCTATAAATCATTGCATTGGCTGGAGGTCACCAGACCAGACCAGAACTTCAGTCACATCTTCTCCCCTAACCTGTATCTCCAACACATCCCTGCTGTGGAAATAAAATAAGATGAATGGCCCTTTGCAGCACCAGAGCATCACAAAAGGGACCTTATCAGGATAAAGGAACTGACCTATTAGTTTGCTGCTAATACTCAACCATTATTCACACTCCTGACACAGATACAGCCATCATCTGATTAGGGATTTTGTATGGCATTGACCAGAAG
This sequence comes from Trachemys scripta elegans, assembly GCF_013100865.1. Lineage (NCBI taxonomy): Eukaryota > Metazoa > Chordata > Testudines > Emydidae > Trachemys > Trachemys scripta. The sequence continues at coordinate 65,674,186 of NC_048303.1, read as the reverse complement.
AATATTAAGTAGAATTAAAATTAGAGCCATCAGTATAGAGCATCCAAAATGCTATTGGCCAAAGTTAATAAAAATTACACCATCAGATCAACTCATGTGAGAGAAAATTCTCCTCTGATTTGAGGACTTCAGTAATTCAATCAGAGGTTAGGGATCTATTACAGGAGTGGATGAGAGAGGTTCTGTGGCTTGCAATGTGCAGGAGGTCAGACTAGCTGATCATGGATGGTTCCTTCTGACCTTCAAGTCTATGAGTTTTACACACACACACACACACACACACACACACACACACACGTACTGGAACTAAACGGGAACATCTGAAAATGAGAAATTTAGCAAGTTCTCTTATGAATGTGTCATATCCATAACAATTGGGGGGGGGGGGGAACGTAGATACCATAGTACAAAATAAGGAGGAAAAAGCAGCGGTACCAATACATTAGCCCAAGCATCACTAGTACATTGCTGTTACTTCTGTTTCAATGGCAGTGATGGTAATGATGATTATATTTATACTTAATGGGTTTGCACTAATGATCAATAGTAGTAAATCCCTAGCTGATAAATTCAAGTCTTATTTATATTTTCTTATTTGCATGTTATGTATTGTGACAGACCCAGACCAGTGGGGTACAGGAGTCTGGTAGAGGGCAAATATACTGGTCACTGGATGAGTAGTTTTCTGTTCCCTGAGTGACCAGAGCAGGGGCTGCACTAGAGTAATCAGGAACCTGCTAAAACCAGTTAAGGCAGACAGGCTAATTAGGACACCTGGAGCCAATTAAAAGAAGCTGCTAGAATCAATTAAGGCAGGCTAATCAGGGCACCTGGGTTTTAAAAGGAGCTCACTTCAGTTTGTGGTGTGAGTGTGAGGAGCTGGGAGCAAGTGGTGCAAGGAAGTGAGAAGGTGTGCTGCTGGAGGACTGAGGAGCACAAGTGTTATCAGACATCAGGATATTTAGCCATTTCCTTACCCACTTTACAATTCCTGTACTAATCCACCTCTTCTCTAATTTAACTAATTCTTTCCCATGTGGTATTATGTCAACTGCTTTGCTGACATCCAAGTATATTATGTTGACTGCATTTCCCTTGTCTAAAAAATTAGTTATTTTATCAAGGAAGGAAATCAGGTTAGTCTGGCACAATCTACCTATGTAAACCCATGTTGCATTACATCCCCTTTTCCATTTATCTCCATTCATTTAATTATTCTTTCCTTCACAATTTGTTCCGAAATCTTGCACATTATTGACATTAGACTAACAAGTCTGTAATTGCTCAGATCACTCTTTCCTGTTTCTTAAATATAGGTACTATATTAGCTATTCTCTAGTCATAAAGTACTACCACTGAATAGGTAGACTTATTAAAAATCCTTGCTACTGGACTAAATCTTATATGCCACTTTTTTCAAAATTCTGAGATGGAAATTATTCAATCCCCCGGAGTTGAGCACATTAAGCTCTTTGAGGGAGTAGATGGTAAGGCCACCTTAGAGCCTGTGTTTTTCTGTGGGAATGAATCGAACCAATAGACCTCACTGTTACCCCAGATTAACTCTGATGTAACAGAAGGCATGGATCAGTGTTCATGTCACACTCCCTGTCAGTACCCAGCCCAAGCCGGGGAAACTAATGATCCAACCAGTGGACCAAATTTGGTGATGAATTCTGGTCATGTGCCACCTGAGGCACGTTGGGCATATGTTAAGAAGAGACAGAAAGGAGAATCTGGCTCATTGGCTTCATTTGAATGTTTTTTCCCTCATGTTGTTGTTTTATCCACCTCTATTTTTAAATGTTTGTGGGAAAGACAGGAGCAAAAATCCTCTTGGTCCCCCTACTCTATGTTCAATATCCAGCCACAAACTATTCCCCAAGCTGTGCAAAAGTTGCCCTTCCGGTAATGTACAAATCCCACTTCCAGCCCAAATATTTTGATAGTTGTGCCGCACACAAGAGGATCTTTGGAAGCACATGAAGCCATGAAAATAAATAAGTTACACCATTCCATCACAAGAGCGTCTCAACCAAAGAATCACTCTGGACCAAATTTTGAAAGATCTTTGATCCAGCCTCTATTTGTGTGTATGTGTGTATCAGTGCGCATGCACTTTTTGGGCACTGTCAACTATGTGTAGTCCATGCATATGAACATATCTGCAACTTGGGGACTGACCAATAACAGCTCAGTATTATTATTTTAAAGTGTATATTTGATTGTGCAAATTCTATCATCTGCATGCAGCTGACAGTACTCAAAAAGTGAGCACAAGTATTTTCATAAGTATGAAGAATGGCTACTTTTTGAAAGTTTGGCCCTTTATTTCCTTCACTACAGAGAGATGAGGGGGTAGGGGGTTAGCCTTTGGGCTCCTCTCCAGCCTGAGATTCTCTAGCTGTAGCTGTTGTGGGAAGTGGCTAGGGTGACCAGATCAGCAGTCCAAAATATCAGGGCGGGGGAGGGAAAAAAAAGGAGGGAGGGGCGGAGCAAAAAAAGGGGGCGGAGCAAAAAAAAAAAGGCGTTTAAAAGGGGCTGGGGGCATTAGCAGGCCCCGGCCCCACGTGTTGCCCTCTCCGCGGAGCCGCCCGCCATGGGCATATGGGGCACATGGTGGATCTGGGCAGGGGCAGCGCAGAGCAGGCAGGAGCCGGGTGGACGGCAGGGGCCGAATCCCCGCTGCTGCCAGGGAGCCCCGCACCGCTCCCGCCTGCTCGCAGCTGCGGCTCCTTCCCGGCGGGACGTGCCTCACGCCGCCCCGGCCACATGCGGCGCGCGTCCCCCGCGCCTACTTTCCCTCCCGCCGGGAAGGAGCAGCTGGACGCGTGCCACATGTGGCCGGGGCAGGCCGGGGGGGGCGCGTCTCGCCGGGAAGGAGCCGCAGCCGCAAGTGGGAGGGAGAGGCGCAGGGCTCCCTGGCAGCAGCAGGGATTTGGCCCACCCCGCACAACTGGCCCCTGCCCGCTCCACGCTGCCCCCACCCGGACCCACCGCGCTACCCCGCAGGCTGCAGGGCTGGAGCAGCCTCCAGGCTGCGCTCCCAGCCCCGGGTGCAGTGGCCGGGGCAGGAGCCCTCTGTCGTGGCGGGGGGCTCAAAGCTGAGCACCCCGTCTCCCTCCCTTGCCAGCCCCCCTTTGCCCGCCAGGTGCCCGAGCTGACTCACCAGCTCCAGGATCCAGGCACCGCCGCCACCCTCTCCCTCCCAGGCTTGCACTGCCATGCTGCAAGCCTGGGAGGGAGGAGGAATGCTGCGTGGTTGGGGAAGAGGCAGGGCCAGGGTGGGGATTTGGGGAAGGAGCCAATGGGGGAAGGGGGCGGAGCCGGGGCGGGGGGGGTGGCGGAGCCGGGGCGGAGCACAACATTTCTTTTTTGTCCAGTGTCCCAACCAAACATCGGTCGGGACGCGGGATAAAGAAACAAAAATCGGGACAGTCCCGATAAAATCAGGACGTCTGGTCACCCTAGAAGTGGCTGCTTAGCCAGTGGTCCATGCTAGATCTGTCTGTAACCGACCAGAAACACATCAGCCATTTTAAACTATCAGCCTATTTCTGACTATACTACTAGCTGCCTTCTGTTTGGAAAAATATTAATCTTTGCTGTGGAAGATTGGGGGGGGGGGAAGGAATGCAGAAGGTCTGATTCACCTGCTTTTCTTATATAACTTCACACTTCAGCCACTTTACAGCATATGAGCTGGATCCTAAGTGCGTGACAGGGAATTTCAAACAATGACAAAAAGAAAAGGAAAATCTTTCTGACACTTCAGGTCATTGAAATTGTTCAAACAAAATGTAGAAGATATCTTAGTGTCCTGATTCATCAGCTGCAGTCGATACAGAGCTCTCACTGCATCTGTCAGAACCTTGCATTCCACACTCTGCCAGCCCTGCTTGTTATTGGAAGCATACAGCCATCCGTCTGTCAAATCCCTCTGCGTTCACAAGGTCTTGTGAAGGTGCTGGTTATTTGCAGTCATTATTTTTTTTCGATGCTGATCACTGTTTGGTGTTCAGACGATTAGGAAGTACTGTTTGTCTCTCCAGACTCCTGTTAATATGTATGTTTTAAATATTCAAAATAGTAATCTACATTATGGAGTCACAGACTGTAATTCTGTTTAAAATAATAATACTTAGCTCTTATTAGTAATATCCTCAAGCTGCAGATTATATGAAAAAATTCTAAGGCCATTCATTTCTAATTGTTTTTCATTTGTATTCTTATCATTTAAAATGTTGCCAAATTCTGATATTAACTCCTCAAAATGGTCCCATCATCAGCAAAGGGTCTACTTGCAGAATAAGATACTATTAAGAGGAATTAATGTTTTTAGAATCTGGCCCTCAATTTGAAAAAAATCATTTCTGAGCTGAGCTGTCCTGGCACTGAATTTTACATTTGAACTGCACATCAGCAAACATAAAAGTTTATAAAAACTTGACTTGTGTGGAGAAGTGAATAAGGAAATGTTATTTATGCCTTCACATAACACAAGAACTAGGGGTCATCCAATGAAATTAATAGGCAACAGGATTAAAACAAACAAAAGGAAATACTTTTTCTCACAATGCACAGTCAACCTGTGGAACTCTTGTGCTCACTTTTTATAAAGGCCAAAACATTAACAGGGTTCAAAAAAAAGAACCAGATACATTCAAGGAGGATCCAACCATCAATGCTAAGTAGCCAGGATGGGCAGGGATACAACACCATGCTCTGAGTGTCCTCCGCTTCTGTTTGCCAGAAGCTGGGAGTGGACAACAGGGTATGGGTCACTATTCTGTTCATTACCTCTGTGGCACTTGGCATTGACCACTGTTGGAAGACAGGATACTGGGCTAGATGGATCATTGGTCTGACCCAGTATGGCCGTTCTTATTGAAAGGAGGAGCTGAATAACTCTTTTCTAAACCAGTCATAATCACTCAGTTTTATGGTATTCATTCATTAAAAACCGATTGATTGTTTAAATGGTCACCAGGGACAGTTGGGCACTATGCTCTAATAGCTCAAGTTGCTATTTGTCTCGTTCAGAATTACATACCCCCTCCCCCTCAAAAAATAAGCAATTATGTTCATACTAACACCAAGGCCCTGATCTAGCAAGCCTGGCACACACAGAACTCTTATCCATGTCAAGACTTCACTGGGGTTTCTATACATGGAGGGCTTGTAGGACTGGGCCCTCGTTTTGTAAAAAATCTTAAAGTCAAATCCTTGTCCTAGCACTCGGTCCCAGTAATCAAGCTGTGGGGTGAGGTGGGGGGATTTCTGTGAAGGCCAAGGTCAGAAAGACTTTTCTCTCCCAGACCAGAAATGGAAGAGGTGTTTCTCTTCAGCCTCAAGCAACAGTAGCTCCCATGGCTCCCGCTTTTCTCAATGTTGGGTGAAATGGGTCTATATAGATCAGGAGTCAGTGGACCCATACATGCCTCACCATTAATGCCCCCCCTCATCATGCCGAGGAGCCTGGAGTCCCAGCAGAGCACAACTCCATGATGTGCTGGGGTACAGGCCCCTTACACAGTGTCTCAGTCATCTTCCCATCTGCATACTGTACTCAGTTGAACCATGCTAGTTTTGCCGTAGGCAGAGTACTCCATGCCAGTGGAAGGGGAAGCAGGATTTGTCCCATAGAGCATAAGGGACATTTAATAAGATAATTATGGCAGTATGATGAGGTAACAAATATATTTATTACACTATAAAAAGCCCACTACTATTTTCATTAAGTGATACAGAGTTAGCTGTTGATAATTCAGGGGACTGTTTTATGTCCCATCCAACTCAGTAGTACCAAAAAAATCACACTTGTATGGGCTGTTTGGTGACCTATGTAAAATTGTTTGGTGATAATAATAAAAATAACAGCTAGATTTTATATAGCACTTATCAGTAGATCTCAGTGTGCTTTCAAAGGAAGGAAGTATCATTAGCTCCATTTTACAGTTGAGGAAACTGAGCCACGGAGCAGGGAAGTGACTTGCCTAGGGTCATAGAATCATTGACTTTAAGGTCAGAAGGGACCATTATGATCATCTAGTCTGACCTCCTGCACAATGCAGGCTACAGAATCTCACCCCCCACTCCTGTATCAAACCTGTATCTGAGCCATTGAAGTCCTCAAATCATGGTTTAAAGACTTCAAGGTGCAGAGAATCTTCCAGCAAGTTACCCATGCCCACGCTGCAGAGGAAGGTGAAAAACCCCTAAGGCCTCTGCCAATCTGCCCTGGAGGAAAATTCCTTCCCGACCCCAAATATGGCTATCAGCTAAACCCTGAGCATGTGAGCAAGACTCACCAGCCAGACACCCAGAAAAGAATTCTCTGTAATAACTCAGATCCCCACCCCATCTACATCCCATCACAAGCCATTGGGCATATTTACTGCTAACAGTCAAAGACCAATCTCATTATACCATCCCTTCCATAAGCTTATCAAGCTTAGTCTTGAAGCCACTGGCAGAGCCGGAAATAGAATGTACATCTCTTGAGTCCCAATCCAGTGCTCTGTCAGTTAAACAACACTGCCTCCCTACTAAATGCAGTACATTTGCCCATGCACAGAAAACTGCCATCACATTGGGCATTAGCTGGCACAATTACTGCTAGTCTAGCTGAGGAGAGCAAGAAATGAATTGGCAAAGACATTATGCCCTGTAAGCCCTCGCATCCCTCTAGTTTCGTGGAGACATACCAAGGTTCCACTTGCCCTTTATTGCTTTACTTGCTATGTGAGTAGATGACTTAGATTCATAGATTCTAGGACTGGAAGGGACCTCGAGAGGTCATCGAGTCCAGTCCCCTGCCC
>NC_048303.1:65639051-65657389 GCF_013100865.1 Trachemys scripta elegans | reverse complement strand
GGGCAGGGGACTGGACTCGATGACCTCTCGAGGTCCCTTCCAGTCCTAGAATCTATGAACTCTGATGTATGTATGTGGAAACAGTTCATTCTATCTTACCAGGATTTGCTGGGTGACTCCTGTTTGGGATCCACTTGTGTGCTGAACTTGTATTCTTTTCTCTCACTTTTCCTCACACAGATAATTTGTACTTGCACACTAGTGAAGGAAGAAGCACAATAAGATGATTTAATTAGAGGACCAGTTTAATTATAGTCCCTCTCCACTCCTAAGGCATGGGAATGGGAAGTTCTGGGAGTATTGTAGGGGTAATGCATTCATACCCGTAACCCGTGGCTAAAGTAAGGCAGCGCCTTCCAGCATACAACAGTGATCTTTTGTGGCCAGTTAAATGCTGCTGTTCACAAGATTCATCCCATCTTTTTCAACCAGACAGTTATGGTGGTGGTGATGAAAGGAAGGGAGTTATAAAGCAGAGAAAAGTGGAGAATCCTTGGAGGCATGATGGGTTCCCTTAAAAATGCATGCAATGGCTGAAGAACACTGTTAAATTAAAAAATACAATAGATTGTGTTAAATTGTTTGACCAAAGTTGGGCAGACCCTGTTTAACCTGGGGGTGAAATTCTGGCCTCATTACAATCAAGTGCAAAACTCCCATTGACTTAAGGAAGGCTAGAATTTTACTTTGGATGTCTGGCAGCCAATTTAAGATTATCATGCTCCTTCCCCTCCTTTTCTTTGTCTCCCTCATTCCAGAGGCAGCTCGTGACTTTTTTGACAGGTGCAGCACAAATCACAAAAGTGTTATTTCCATCCCTGCCTAATGTACAATTTACTAGCTATTAAAAGCATACTTTATTTATAGTGAAGAAGCATCAGGCAGACCCACTGCTACAGGGGCTGGCACGGGGGGTGGAGTCCAAAGCTGGCCCAGTGGCAGCTCCTGAAGGAAATACATGGGGCCTGTTCCATGGGGATGTGAGCTGGGGAGGCACAGTCCCCATCCCTGCTCCCTGCAGCCTGAGCTTAACTGCTACAATCCTATTATGGCAGGGGTTCTCAAACTGGGGGTCAGGACCTCAGGGGGTCTTGAGGTTATTACATGGCGGGGTCGTGAGCTGTCAACCTCCACCCCAAACCCCGCTCACCTCCCGCATTTATAATGGTGTTAAATATATTAAAAAGTGTGTTTAATTTATTAGGGGGGTCGCACTCAGAGACTTGTTGTGTGAAAGGGGTTGCCAGTTCAAAAGGTTGAGACCCACTGTATTATGGCCTCACCAGGTAATACTTACCACAGCACGCTCTTATAAAGTAACTCCTGGGAATGGTAAATTGCCATGGTAACAAGGCAGCTTCTTGAGGCACTATTAGCTATACCAAGATTTGAGCCTCACACAACACTACATTCCTCAAACTTTCTGGCATTGAGTTTCACTACTGGAGAGAGAGAGGGCACATTGTGACATTTAAATCAAATCGCAATTTGCCCTTACAACTGTCCATAGTTATCAATTAAATAAAAATATGCAAAATATATTTTGTAGCTTATGGGAATTCTTGGGTAGGCTTGGGCTGAGGAGCTGCCCTTGCCTCATTCATTCTGTCACAGGTACATTTTAGATTCAAAGCTGTTTGTGGCCAAGATGGTTGCTTTCTACATCTTCTGTGAAGCAGCACACACATACTAATGGATGCTAGAAAATAATGCTCTGAAACACTGTTTGTTAGAGGACTTAACTGCTTAATAAAAATCATTCAGCATTTGTAGAGCACTTTGCATCCTCAAGTATTTTACAAATCTTAACCAGTTAATCCTCCCAACAACCCTGTGAAGTATGTGGGTAAAGATAAGTTTTATTACCCACTTCACAGGTGGGAAAACAGAGGCAGAGAAATTAGGTAATTTGGCCAAGAGTGCTAAGTAATAGAATTAGAACGCAGAAATTCCTGGTTCCCAGAGCTCTAGTCAGACCAGATCTCTACAAAAAGCCATTCTGGTCTCCAGGGCTGGCTCCAGGCACCAGCGGAGGAAGCATGTGCCTGAGGGAGCACATGTTAAGTGGTGGCATTCCGTCCATTCTTGGGGCATCACACTCCATGCTTTGGCAGTCTGAGTGGCTTTTTTTTTGCTTGGGGCAGCAAAAATGGGCCTGCTGGTCTATTTGACACAAATGTTTTTGCATGCAGAACAAGCGTGAATACCCAAAACCCTTATGCAGGGCCGGCTCCAAGGTTTTTGCCACCCCAAGCAGTGAGAAAAAAAAATAAATAAAAAAAAGCCATGATCACGATCGGCGGCAATTTGGTGGTCGCTCCACCACGCTGCTTTCTTGTTCGACGGCACTTCAGTGGCAGGTCCTTCCCTCCGAGAGGGACCAAGGGACCCGCCGCCGAAGAGCCCAACATACCGCCCCAAGCACCTGCTTGCTGAGCTGGTGCCTGGAGCCGGCCCTGGCCTTATGATATTGCGGGGAGGGAAGGGAATGGTTATATATTTGCAATTCTTTTTTTTCTTAATATCCCTTCATCCTCACCCAGTCAATGTAGCCCAAATTAGAGATTAATGGCATCTGAAAAATTCAATCTCAAATTATATGGGCATTAGAAAATACCAATGTCCATTTTATTTGTTTTTTGTAAAACCCTCATAACTTAATAATGGCCAAATATTACCTTTCAAATCACTCCCATGCTGAAGTCTTATATGCCAAGATTTAGCTTGTTGCAGAGTGTTATGGAAGTTACCATATTACCCCTCCCCCCTCGAAGTAGGGGCTAATAGTGGAAAACTTGGCAGCCTCCCAACTCCGCTGCACTGAGATAACAAGGTATTAAACAGGTAACAGTATATATGAGTTAATGGCTTCATTGGGCCACCTGCAATAGAGTTCTGTGAGCCTGAGATATGGTTCCCTGAGCAAAGGGGATTATGTGATCAGACATTTCATAGAAATAATGACCTGAGCGTGTGCCTCATTTCCCCTTCTCCCGGTGATACCCTTACTAAGGCCATTTGGATGAGATTCAACAGTTTGAAAGATACTTTGGAACACAACATTCTGTATCTGAAGATGACAGAATGTCATATTTTTTCTCCTTTAGAGGATTTCTAATCATAGCTTTGTTACAGCAGCTGGGATACTGAACAAGATAAACCTATCTAGGGCTCAAAAATAACATTCTCCTTCACCTTCCTGCAATGCAAGATTCCCAAAGGGAAACCATTGAATAATTTGTGGGTAATTGTCACTAACCACTTCAAAAACTGGGAACGTCTAAAATGTTAATTTTTGCATATGAAAGATGCCAGATTTACAACCCTAGAAACTGAAACCCTCTGTTCCTAGAACAGGTGGATTCATGGACTATTGCAGTGCAAACTTCCCCCGAAGTGCCCTGGAAATATGCCTAAGCTCTGATCTGGAAGGACCACCAATGGGGTGAACAGGTGCTGAACTTTAGTCTCCCTACCAGTTCAATCCTTGGTCTGTCTACTAGAGCTGGTCAAATAGTAAACATGTGTAACCCTTCTGCCAGGTGTTGTCAGCAGCAACAGGGACAGGTTTAAACAGCTACAGCAGTGGTTCCCAACCAGGAGTACACATACCCCTGGGAGTCTTCCGGGGGAACATCAACTCCTCTAGATATTTGGCTAGTTTTACAACAGGCTACATAAAAAGTACTAGCGAAGTCAGTGCCAACTAAAATTTCATACAGTGACTTCTTTATGCTGCTCTATATACTATACATTGAAATAGAAGTACAATATTTATATTCCAATTGATTTATTTTATAACTATATGGTAAAAGTGAGAAAGTCAGCAATTTTTCAACAGTGTGTTGTGACACTTTTGTATTTTTGTGTGTGATTGTGTAAGCAAGTAGTTTTTAAGTGAGGGGGTACCTGAGACAAATCAGATTTCTGAAAGGGGTACAGTAGTCTGGAGAGGTTGAGAGCCATTGAGCTAAGGTCCCTCTTAAAACAGATATCACCAGCTTAATCCCAAAACTAGAATTTCTGAAATTACTAAATATCTTCTCTGGTGCTCTTAATGGGCAATATTTTTCCACTCACAAGCAGTGAGTCTGTATAAAACAAGGAAAAAATTATTTGGGGAAAAGGGAACACTACAATATTTCTAAATGAATGATAAATAAAATACTCTTTCACGGTAACTTTGGCAGTAGCCCACCTTCTAATGTGAATGCCCAATAGGCAAATGTCCTTTTACCACATCACTTCCCCCCTCCCTCTAGCCACTAAACTCCACTCACGATCTGATGTCAGTAGGTAGTGTAGTCCCAGAGCCCTCAGGTTCAGGCAGGCAGGCCTGTTTCCAGTCCCTTGGGAAATTCTACCTGGTTTTATTCTTTAATTATTAATTAACAGTTTCCTAAATGAAGGCACAGTTTCAGTTGCAATGATTTGTGGGGGCCTACATTTCTTTATTTGTGAATATGTGGACAACCAAAATGTATTTGACTTCTGACATGTGCATAAATTTTAGCACAATGTGTATTCATCTAAAAATGTGCACCAGTAGTTCATTATTGCCCTATTTTAAAAGTTTCAGAATCCCAGCCAGGGAGCCAAAACAATGACATGAATTAGGTGACCAATCACACAATATGAATGATGAATACCAAATCCTGAATAATGTAAACAATTTAGGAACAAGCCTTAGATTGAAAATTATTCATTAAAATGGGGTGGTATATACTTACAAATATTTATTATATTCACAGAAATTGGGATTGGTTTATGAATGATTTGCTAGCTAAAAAGAGACTCAATCTGTAAATTAAGTTATTCAAAATGAATAGTTCAACCAATTCTCCTCTCAGAGATTGTTGACAAGATGCCAACTCATGCCAGCTATGATGGTGGTTTTGTAACATGGATGCGCATTAACTATCAACTCAGCTAAGGTCATCGACTCGTTTCAGAAATGGGAATGCTGAATGTTTTAATAAAATGTAAAACCCATTTTCAAGTTACATTGCAAAGCATCTAACTTTGTCAGCAACATGGAAGCTTCAGTAGAAAGGACAGAGGAGCCTAATTCTAAAATCAGGAGTAGTTTGGAATTGGATATTACCAACTTCCTTTAGCTCTAAATGCATGCTTACATAGAGAATCATCACTCATACTTCTTGCTTTCTTCTATTATTGAAGATTTTCTAGCTGCAAAACATATTGAAACCAAGAAGGCAATGTTAATGAAGTAGGGAGGAACTAGGGCCAGAGTCTTGGCTGATGTAAAGCTGACTGGTAGGGCACATATGCATGTTGTGAGTTTGCTTGTTTAAAACCTGCTCTTTTGAAATACCTGGCAGCGTTTCAGCCATTTAAGCAGCCTTAGAAAATCAGTCAAGAAAACCTCAGAATTCAAGATAAGAATTCAAAAGTCTGACCCATGACTCCAAAGGTAGATAGAACAGATCATAACATGGCAGTTCAAATTGACTAAAGCCTCCAGCAAAAGTTCTGCACTTCATTGGTCCAATGATGCATGATGCAATCTGATCTCCGCTTAGACATGGCACTGACTATGCACTGGTCTGTGTCCCTGAGCTTTTAATCAATGGGGCTAGATGCAGCAAATTTGTAGGATCAGGCCGAGGTCAGCAGCATGCATTATGGATAGAACTGCAATAACCTGCCATGTTTACTGGCTGAATAGCAATGTCAGTACTACAGGAAAGAAAATATGGAAAATGTGTTTCCTTTTTCTTAAGGAACATATAAACGAGGCAATACATAAGGTTAATCGACACTGCAAAGGTTTTGCTGGTATAGCTATACCGGCAAAGCCCCCTGGTACAGATGCAGCTATATCAGCAAAAGGAAATGTTTTGTTGGCATGTTAAACAACCCCCTGCATCACATAAATTATGTTGGCAAAAGGAGTTGTTTGACAGTATAAGCTGCATCTACACAGGAAAGTTGCCAGGCTATCGGTTGGGGATGTGATTTTTTTTTTTTTCATACTCCTAACTGAAGTAGCTATGCTAGTAAAAATCTGTAGTGCAGAGACAAGAGCTATTAGGGTAATAAAGTGTATCCCCCTAGTAAAATAAGAGTGAGCTCAATTCTTATCTGCCCCCCACAAAAAAAATACATACCAACAAAAGAAACCCCATCCCATATATTAATTTTTCAATAGCAGTTAATTTTTACTTGGAAAAAAAAATACTATTGATTGGCCCACCTCTAATGAGGAAAATATCTCTGTATGAATGATGTTTTACATTTGTTTAGAGCAACTTAAAAATAAAAAATTGCTATGAAAACAAAGAACTTCAGAGAGACCCCCTTGGGCCTTGCAGCAGGGGTAACTATGCTGATTTTCTCCATAAGCAGTGAATAAATATTCTCTCTCTCACACACACACACACGTATATATATATAAAATGGGAAATCGTGACTAACACCCAGGAGCCAAAGAAGGTTTCCATGATTATATATTTGGCGCAGGGGATCACAGGTGGCAAATCAAAGGGGTGTTCTCAAGAGATATTCTGTCACCTAGGATTTACCGTAACTAGGGCTCTAAAGCTGGTTCTAAACCTGAAATCTGAACTGGAATTTAAAGGAAGGGGAAATAACACTTCAGCACCACACAGAAAATCAATCAAACTGTAGGCCTACAAATATCTCAGCTTTGGACATTTTTTCATTCTTATTAGACTTGAAAGCATGCCCATTGATCTAGCAAGAGCAATTCGCTAATAATTAGACCAGCAAGGGAGGAAGGTGGGGGGGAGGGGATGCTCAGAGCTCAGAAGCCATAGCTGTAGCAGGAAAGATAAAAGAGTAGTTAATACCCTTGCTCACTGAAAAGGAGATATTGTTATACTAACCTACAACCAAATTATCCTACGAAGCAACAAGTCTAGAAGCCTACAGATTCACACACATTTACAGCCACCATCCCATCTGTGGCTCTGAGATACCACAAATTATTTTTTAGCACTTAATGAAATAGGCAGGGAACCTCTGGTGCTTGCTATCAGTTGCCCGTGCTAATGGTGAGTTGACTATGTCAGCCCCAATACTATGTTAACAAGATCTGTCACTGAATTAAACAGGTAAAGCAGGTTTGCATCGCATAAACCAGACTATTACTCACGTAAATATCTCATTTTAAATTATAAGAATGCATGAAAACCATTCAATAGACATTTGTGCATATTAGCCTAATATATATTAAAAGTAGGAAGGAAATTAATTGTAAAAGAATGTACATTTCTGATTAATGTTTAATAAGGTAAAAGGCTGTCTCCTGCACCCTTCCAGTTGGCACCAAAAAAAAATAATCAAAGGTATTCATTTTCTCATAAAATATGTATTGTTTTTTATTTTAAAAGAAAGAGGCAGATCAATTTTAGTTTGAAAGGCACATTAAAAATGTAAGCTCAAGAGCATGGGATACATTTCACAGAAGATTGCAACTGCTGACAGTTTTTTCTCATCTACCAGAAGAAATCAAATGAAGCCAGTTTGCCTCTGGGGTTTTAAACATCATTACAATTCATCTTAATAATGAAGTTAAAATTAACTGAAAGAAGACAAAATTAAAGGGAAAAAACTCTCTCTTTTTCTCTCTGCCAACATACGGGTTTGTTCATGGAAAATAGATAAAAGTAATGTCCTCTGGGGATATTTAAAGATGATGTCAAGATATCTGGGATATAGGTCACAGTGGATCCAGACTGTACAACAGTCTCTCTATATTTACAAAAGTAATAAGTTTGTGTTCTCCAAACAATACACAGAGAATACAAAATACAGCAAATAAGCAAAGCTGTAACTCCACTACTAATAATGCTCATAATCAAGTTCAGGAGCATAATTCTGTAATATATACATTTCCAAGAAAGCCTTTCTTTAATTTCTCCACTGGAGAATGAAAGCCATGGTGTAAAGGTCAGTGAGAGCATCTAATCTAGACAAGCCCCCTACTAATTGACTTTGCTTGCATTCTCTGGGCTTGAACCTGAAAAGTGCTGAATGCCCTCCGCTATGTCTATACTGGCTTACATACTTGAGTACTGGAGCATGTACATCCTTACACATGCTCTCCACACCCATGCCAAGGGTCCACATTATGCTGTGCTGGACATGGGTATAACACAGTTTACCTGCATATGCCCATGCCCACACCATCACTGTATTATGTGACATTAGCGCTACCATTTCAGGGACAGTATTCCATGGTTCTGTACATCACAGGGAAACACTCTAGGAACCACTGTGCTGTGTGTTGTTGGTACTGTCCCTTGCCTTCACACATTTGCCAATGGCTGTTCCTAATCACATCACCCCTCACTGTTATTTCCTGCCAAAGTCGTTGGAAAACATGGAGCAACGGAATCTGGTTCTGCTCCTTACTGCAGGACAAATGACTATGCAGTGGAGTGGGCAACTAGTGAGATGCTGGAAGGAATTTGGGCAGAACTTTCTGGCACGTCAAAGATGCTGACCTTGACGGTGAATGAGAATTCTTCACCTCGCATGGTACAGATACGGTGAAGTCTGGTATTGTCAAAGGATGTTCAGGAGCAGACCAGCACTTCTGGTTCAGGAAACCAGCATGGTGTGGTGGGATCACACTGTTCTGGAAACCTGGGATGACCATCAGTGGCTTCAGAACTTCCAAATAAGGAAACAGACCTTCATGGAGCTGCGTGATGATCTTGCACCAAACCTTCAGCTCCAGAACACTTGATTCAGGGGAGCCATACCAGTTCAGAAGCAGGTTGCTATTTCCTTATGGAAACTGGCAACACTCGACAGCTATAGGTCCATTGCAAACCACTTTGGGGTTGGAAAGTCCATTGTGCAGGTTTGTGAGGCAATTAACACTGTGATCTACCCATGTGTGGTTGCCATAAGAAAAGTTCCAAAAATAATAGCTGGATTTCAGAGGATAGGATTTCCAAA
This sequence comes from Trachemys scripta elegans, assembly GCF_013100865.1. Classification (NCBI taxonomy): domain Eukaryota; kingdom Metazoa; phylum Chordata; order Testudines; family Emydidae; genus Trachemys; species Trachemys scripta. The sequence goes on along the minus strand of NC_048303.1, from coordinate 65,648,437 downwards.
CTGTACAGGGACCATCAACAGCACCCATATGCTTGGCCCACCACAAAGAAAAGTGAGTATGTGAACTCAAACAGTTACCATGACACTTCATAGCGGTGCCCAGGGTTGTGAGGCACCTTGCCACCACCTGTCCCTACCATGAGGAAGTCTTGTCTGTGCTTGCTAGAAGTCAGATCCCTGGCATTACCAGCCACAGGCAGCACAAGCATGCCCCTCTTAGCCTACACAGGTTAGTGATAGGCATACTCCAACCCTCTCCCCCACCCCAAGCTTCCCCCTGTGATGTACAGGTCTGTTCTACTGGACACACAGAATTCCCGAAGCCTCCACTCCCAAAGGACCAGTACACCACAGGTTAACGTTATACTATAGAACACGGCTCCACTTAATGCACAGCACATAGCTTTGTTTATAGTGAAAGCAAGTATGTTTATTTAACAAACAGAACTTCAAATGACAGCAAGCAGAAATATTAGCAACAAAGGGTTACATAACATTCATTCTAGAGTCTAGACTTAATTAACAAGATCATTCTCTAATGATCTTATCTGACCCAAATTTCTTTTCCCACCATTTACCACCCTGGCTGTCTGTGAGCCTTTTTTCATGAAGCAAACCCACTGTCAGCTTACTTCCTGGGTGAAGGATGCAGAGTCAGTCTCTGAACCTACATTTGTAGTTCAAAAATCTATTGTCTTCACTTTTACTGCTGGTTTATTTCCTCCCATAAATTCACTCTCGCTGAAGATTTCACAATTGTTTCATTAGTATTTGGCTCAGATTATAAATGGGCAACCATTGTGAACCATACAATACTCAGCTTAGAGACAGATTGATAGATAACATCTTCTGCCTGAAAGAAACTTAACTTCTGGTGACTGACCCCCAATTTACAGACCTTAAATATACAAATTTTCAGTATGTATATAAGCATAAATCCTCACATATGATCTGTACATACATATCCTAATGATTCTGATGACCAGTGTAACATGAACTTTCAGTAGAGCCCTTACACAACACTCTTTGGTGAACTAGTATGTAAATACCAGAACTTTATGCATCCCTGTGCCCTCTGCCACTTGGTACCAAGAGGTCTCTGGGCTACAGTTACTATTTACTTGTTCTGCAAGGCTTAGTGGACCACAGAGCCAGGTGAATGGGAAACACTGGAAAGGTTCACAATGCTAGAGTGCTAAGGAGCTCAGGATTATACATGAAGGGGGATGCAGGGACTTTATTTCCCAGAAATTATATTCTTCTGTACTGTATGTCTGTGCCAACTGGTATTTTGGTGGGGCCCACATACCAGCTCCTAAGTTGTCTCATGAGACTGTATCCCACCATCAATGACCCTGGAAAAAGATAATTCAATTACAAGCTTAGCAGCTGCAGAAGGCTCATGGAGTTTGCATAGGGTAGACTGTAATTTCATTGGTGCTGCCTATGCACCTTTCTGGATGCCAATGTGGCAAATACCATTCATATAATCATTGCCTGCTGCACATTCCATACTGTTTGTAAGGGTAAAGGGAAGTGTTTCCATCCCAAGTTGGTCCAGGACAAGTCTGGTTTACAAATTCTACAACAGGCAGCCAGATCCCACCCACATGCACACTGGTCCCGGTTTCCAGCAGGCAAGGGGAAAGGAGGGATGCCATATGCGCACACAACTTGGCACAGCAGGGAGGCACAGGGTGCCATCTGCCTGTGCCAATAAAATCCTGTATAGCTGCTGGAAACGCACATGAGGGAACACTGGCACACATTTGTGGGACCACATAACTTGGTGAGAGTTTTGTTCCTCTGTGGCTGAAGGTCATTAGCCATTCATTCCTGCACACATTAAAAACAATTATAACAGGGACCTTCCACTGGGTTATCATTGTTAGGTTGGGTTTGTGTTGTGGAGCATGGCAGCCAAGTTGTAATGAGATCACTGTGCAATGTTTTTTGTTTTCACTGTTCATACTTGTTTACAAACCTCTTATCAGGCGCACTCAGTCTCTTGCAAGGACCTTATGAAAATTTGCTTGGGGATGGTATGTAGCCATTCTCTTTTTAACCATTCATTGTCAGCAGTACTAAGTGCATTTAGTAGCTGCTTTAGAGCAATAATCACTACTATGGGAAACAGGTTAATGTTTAAGGGACAAGAGTAGGGAGGCACAGACTGTTTTTGTACAGGATAATGGCAGATGCTGTTGTTGCTTGTATTGTTACTGGAATTGTGTTTCCATTTTCTGCATGTGAACTAAGCCATAAAGATTTTCATCTACCCCTTTTCTTTGTTTTAGACTTCTGCTGCATTGCAAACTAGTAGTGCTTTCTGTAAGCACTTAATACTAACTGCCCTGTCTCCATTCCTCCGGGGTATCCTTGTGACTTCAGATATTTCTCAAGCTGGAGGGGACGGGACACAGAGAGAAAAGTAACAAAGAGTCCCGTGGCACCTTAAAGACTAACAGATGCATCGGAGCACAAGCTTTCGTGGGTGAATGCCCACTTCGTCAGACGCATTTGTCAGAGAGAAAAGTGTTTGCAGTATCATGGTACCAGATAGTTATACAACATTCAGTTTCATGTGCAGCAAATCCTGGGGCCCAATCCTAAATCTTGAAACATCTTTAGTTCATTATAGGAAGGAGGAGTCTCACATAAGTTAAGGAAAGTATAAAATTCATTAAAAGTACTAGATGGAACGTACAATTGAAATATTTTTAAAAAGAAAGGTCAACCAAAATCTTTAAAAAATCAGGGGAATGCAGCCTGGAACACCAGCCAAATGTTATTGTCTTTGCACCCTTCTCCTTGCCCTCCTTCTGACAAGGGTGGAATGATGGGCAAAATTAACTTTTGAGGAAAACCGGGGATGTCTTCTTTCATGGAGTTGGGCATTTGGTGGGATTCTGGAAGGCCTCTGCAGGCTTATAGTCCTTCACTTGGATACTTTGCAGACGGGGGGGAGGGTGTCTCCCGGAGAAGAGTTTTGGGAGCTGGTGGAGGGTGAAGTCCTGGAAGTCCTGGTAGGCTCCATATTCTCCTCCTGGTCACTTGGGATGTGCTTGAAAACAGGATCCTCTGGTTCAGTAAAACCCTGCGTGACAGCTGAAAGAGGTGGTGGTTCATGGATAGGTTCTGTGGCTTCAGCAGCAGGTTGACCCCAAACTTCTCCATTAGGGAAAGTTCCTGTTTCCTATAGTGTGCTTCCTGCTTCATGAACTGTTTCATCAAAGTCTCTTCCTGCTGAAGTGCCCAATCCTCCCATACCCTAAGGAATTCAAACTGCTCCTGGTTTCTCCTGTCAATTCCTATGGGCAGCTCTTCCAAGGTACTTCTCAGTCTACCTCAGCTGTCTCTGTGCTGCTCCAGCCATCCTTGCAGAATGGTTTCCCACTCAGGAGCTGAAAGTCCTGTCAATTCAAAGAGAAGGGGTAGCATTATTTCTCTCTTCCCACCTACCACAGAAGAGAAGGAAGGAGTGGATTACACCCAGCACATGGAACACCATAGAAACAAGACAAGCCCTAAAGAAAAAAATTTTAGACACAAAATCCCAGAAGCTAAAGGACAAATACGACGAGCAGTATAGCAAGGCACACCGGGAGGTCAAACGCCTTGTGAGAGCAGACAAACAGCATTATATTGATAATCTGGCAACACAAGAAAAGGATGCAGTTGCTCATGGTGAACAAGTAACTGTCTACAAAATGGCACAGCCTATCAGTAGTAAACGGCAGGCACCAAAAAACTCTCTCATCAGGAACAAACAAGGACACCTACTAACAACCAAAAAAGAACAAGAAATGCACTGGACAGAGCATTTCAAAGAATTGCTTAACAGGGAGCCACCTAAAGAGGAAGCAAAATCCAAGAGGCAGAAGAAGATCTTGATATCAACACAGACACCCCAACTAAGGAAGAGATCATTCAAGCCATCAAATCCTTAAAAAACGGGGAAAGCTCCTAGCAAGGATAACTTGAATGCAGAATTGTTCAAGGTAAATCCTAAATTAGCAGCATCTATCCTGGCCCCTCTATGTACATCAGTCTAGGAAAGGGAAAAAGTGCCAGATGAGTGGATCAATGAGGTTATAGTGAAGGTACCGAAGAAAGGAACTCTCAGTGATTGTAGTAACTGGCGCGGTATCACACTTTTATCTGTGCCAAAGTATTGTGCAAGATCATAGTTCAGCATATATCAGAGGTAGTTAATAGTGTTCTCAGAAAAGAGCAAGCCGGTTTTCGGAAAGGGTGTGGATGCACAGACCAGATCTTCACTCTACGAAACATAATAGAACATCTTAGAATGGCTATGGCAACTCTACATAAATTTCACAGATTTTGAGAAGGCCTTTGATAGCATTCACAGGACCAGTCTATGGCACATTCTGCGGGCATATGGAATTCCTTTCTGTATAATCAATGTCATCAAAAGCTATTTCAACTTTACATGCAGCGTTGATCACAGTGAGCTCAGTTTTGAAGTGAAAACAGGAGTACGACAGGGGTGTATCATGTCTGAAATCCTCTTCAACATTGCCATCGGCTGGGTAATGTGGCGTACAACAGAAGACATGCCAAGAAGCATTAAATGGACATTCTTCTCATCCCTTGAAGACCTGGATTTTGCAGATGATGTCGCTGGTCTATCACATACCCAACACCATATACAAGAAAAAACAACTTGACTCAACATATTCAACAAGCAAATTGGACTGAAAATCAACTGCAATAAGACAGATATCATGACCTTTAATATTGCCTCACCATCACCAGTACAGATAGAGGATACGTTCTCACCAATGTAGAACCTCCTCAGGTTCAGCAGGGGAGCTTTCTCCCCTGGCTTGTCTGGAAAGAGGTTCATCACCACATTTTTCTCATCCTCTGGGACTTCTGGGGCAACCTCCATGGTCCCTGCTGCCTCCTCGCCCCAGCCCTCATCACATCCTACCAGGCAATGAGGGGATCGTGAACCACTTGAGGCTCTATCCTGGGAGCCCTTGATGGCACCTGGACCAACTTGTTGTTGAAGTCCTGGGAGCCCCCCTGGAGCAACTGCTGGTACAGGAGCCTCAAGTTCTTGATGTGTTCCTGGCCCTGGGCTGGAGTCCACTCAATGCCTGCCTGTTCCAGCCCCTGTGCAATTTCCCGGTACAGTAGTATATTCCTGCCTCTCCAGGAGAAGTCATGGAGGACAGTGTACTCCAACCACATATTGATCAGCACCAACGAGTCGTTGCAGGCCAGGTGGCTGTTCTTGGAGCAGGATTCATGTTCCCCTGTACTGATTAAAAGAGTGCAGCAGAAAACTTTTCTGATGCCATCAGCACAGTTCACTACTACTGGTGAAAACAAGGGGACAGGGTCCTTTGTAGACTGGATAAGGGTCAGGCAGAAAAGGGTTCATTAAATTCTGGTACTGGGGGAGGAGGTCTACTGAAACTCAAGACCTGGTACATACCCTTATCCCCATCCATACTAGCATGAGTATGTGCCCATGCCAGAGTCTGAGGACTGTACTTACCCGCACCCCTCAGACACGCTAGTTTACTTGCCTTCAGACAAGGGTTTAAGTGTGAACAATAGGAGGGTTCTCACACAACCATGTGCATGAACCTGCGTACAGTCACTAGTGTGGATGTACCGTGAGAATGAAAGGTGCTCGGCATCAATATTAGCACCTCACAGGATTGAACCTGCCATCTTCCATCTCTTCATTAAAGATTAAGAAAATATACAGTAAGCTTATTAGAAATTTGACAAATTAGAAAGTTCACAAATTAAATCCTTTAGGGAAAATAGGTTTATCATCACCCAGATAGAGCAACGATGCTGACAATAATGGATTGTGCCTAAAGTTCCAGAAAGGAGAAGACAACTGCAGTTGGCAGGATTCCTGTCCTATTTACCTTCTACACTCTGATTGGCAGCATAATTAGCAGCATAATTTCTCTCATTTTAAAAGCCTCTTCGGCCATTTTAAATGTCTTTCATATTTAGCCCAGAGCAGTGGAAAAATCCTCACATGTTGTGCATTTTGTAGCAGAGGCGGAGAATGGACTGGAGAGATGATCTGGGGAAGCATTTTAAACCATGCTTTTGTCTTGATGTTTTGGAGAAATCTTTGAACAACAACAAAAATAGAGGAAAGGATGAAAAAGAGAAAGAAGTAGATTCACCACAGGGAATTTGCCCCCTGACAAGTTTCCTCTCAGATTCTTCTAATCTAAGAACTGCAACAAAGTATCTAAGGCAGCAGGAGCTAAACCTGACGCTTCTGGCTCCAGAGGGGGCACAACAGCTGAGAGATGCCGAGAGCATTCATTGTAGCTGCAGTCTTCCTCCTCCCTCTCGCTCTTAAAAAGCCTTATGACTTTACCAGTATGTTCACAGCAGCAAACACTGGGCCTCAGCTTTAACCACAGCGGTAGCATATAGCGTTCCACGACACTATGCACATAGTCTATGTAAATACATGCTCTTATTATTGCTACCCTCCTTCTCCTCCCTCTTTTTCCTCCTAAACTCTGACTACACCAGAGGATTGAACCATAGGTAATTTGGGCCACCCTTTAACACTCTTTAGTCTGCTTCAGCCATGCCACTCCATATGCATGTAGGGTGAACCAGATGTCCCGATTTTATAGGGACAGCGCCTATTACCTCCCACCCCCATCCCAATTTTTCACACTTGCTGTCTGGTGACCCTATATGCATGGAGTAAGCTCCCTAAAAAGTCCATAGAGCTACTACTCTGTCCACCTTCAAATCCCTTCTTAACACTCACATCTGATGCCTACCAGCTGCTAATGGTGGTAACCTGCTGATTTTCACTATCAGACCTGACAAAGTGAGACTAGTGCTACTGATCAAAAGTAAACCTAACAAAGCAAAAGCTCTAGCTGCAAACTGTGTACATAACTAGTCTATGCCAAACAGATTTGTGTTACTGTTCTCCTATCATCCCACCTCATTTGTTTTTTCACCCACCTGTTATGTCTTGTCTTTAAGATTGCAAGCTTTTCATGGCAGAGATTGTATTTCATCATAGGTCTGCGTCTAGAACAAGAGGATCCTGACCTAGTTGTGATCTCTTGGCACCACTGCAGTACAAGCAATATGTAATAATCATACTGTGGCTCTTTGTGTAGCCATGTGATGCATTACCCCCTTCCTTAGGATTTTCCTTTAATTTGAAGTAAAACAAATATAAATCATTACCTGAACTACCTTAGCTTCCCTCCCAAGGTATGTGAACAAGTTGGTAGGCTTCTCCCTTAAGGAGCTCTGTCCTCCTAATTCTCTACCTTCTTATTGATCTCTTAAGAATTACATGGTCTGGCTAACTGGATGAGTGAGCAGAATAGCTCTGCACATCCATATAGCATCCTAGAGCCTGACACAGTTCATTTTAAAAAAGGAAAACCAATATTGGTTTTTCCATTTTTAAAAAGGACATTGCCAAGTAATGTAAATTTTTCAAAAGGAAACTGAAATTTGGTTTTGTTCTAATCATTTTTAAATTCTGTTCCTTCAGTCCACAAAGCCTGCAGCAAACTATCAGCTTGAGGATGTGCAGAGTCATAGCAGAAAAGATATTGACTGAGCTGAAAGCTAGAGAAGTGGGTCTCAATGGACTTCAGGTATTGGGCTTTAATGGCATTAAGAGCAACGAGTGGCTATTTTTCTGGTGCTCAGACACTCCTGTGCCGTAAGTACCCACGTGCACAGTATGTCCAGCCTTGGCGATCAATACATCTGTTGAGGTTCCTAGAACTGCTGGGTAAACTTGCAAAAGTATCAGCATCCCTTCGTAACTCAGTCAAAAGAGAGACCTGTTTGAAACATCCTGGCAAGAGTGCTTTTGATAACCACAAGTAAATGGCTCCTCAGATTGACCAATGCTTGATGGATTGATCAATGTGATGCTGTCACTGTTTTCCACCAACTCCATCCATATATTTGGAAGAATCTGGAAAAAATAAAAGGCTGGAAAATACCAAGAGATGCAAAAATAATCAGCCTCATGCGTTACAAGACAGAGAATTTATTCCTCTTATTCAGCTTTTTTGAGGCAGCTTTGCTTGACACACAAAGGTGGGATTCATAGGGGGACTTAGGCATTGCGGTGTTTGGCACTGCAGCACCTAACTTTTAAGTGCCCTGATGCCTAGGAGCATTCACAACCCTGAGTTAGGCACCCAGGCTCCTCATACAATACAGGGAAGAGTTAGGTGCCTAAGAATGAGAGCCACAAAAGCCCGCATGCTGATCAGGGAGTTGCCTAATACCAAATGCCAATGGGAAAGGCCAAGGAGAGGTGTATGGCCTAAGCCCCGCCCCTCAAAGGGAGTTAGGCACCTAGCTCCAGGCCAGAGAGAGGCCCCAGTCTCCACTTGGGATTCACAACTGTGAACCCTCTTCTGGAGTTAGGTGCCTAAGGCAGATCAATGATTTTTCAAGAAAAATGACAGTGATTGTGGTCTTATAATCTTTAGCCCATTCACTACACAATGGAAGAGACCCAGGCTCAAATCCTCCTCCCTACTCCAATGTGGATCAGGGACTTGAATTCTGGTCTTCACCCCATACCTTGGTGAGTGCACTAACCACTGGCCTATAGGGTATTTCTGGGTGGTCTTTCTCATTATCTCCTGTTGAAGCTGTTGCACTGTATATAAATTATTAAATATTCATTGGCACCGGGGGACTGGAACAAAGGTCTCCCACAGGAGTGCCCTAACTACTAAGCTATAGAGACAGTCTCAATTTCACTCTCTCTGGACCAATATTGTTACTGAAACATTGATTTCAATGTGACCCAGTGTTCTCTCACACTATCCATGGATTGCATGCAGTGTTGTTGTAGCTGCATCAGTCCCATGATATAAGAGAGACAAGAAGTTGGTTCAATAAAAGACATTACAGTATCCAACATCTAACATCCACATATTGCTAGTTTTGTAAGATCATTGGAGCAGGGATCATAGCTCTCTCTCATTTTTTTGTACTGAGTTTAGCACAACAAGGCTACAGTCCTAATTGGGATGTGTGGGATGAGTTTTTTTTTAATTGTATTCTTGCAGTGGAAATTGTAACTCCTAAAAATGTATTCAACAAATAGAGGGCATTTGAGAATTAATTTCATGCTGAATCTAAAAATCCCTTTTAGCCCCGAATCAGGAAAGTGTCCCTTTGCAGGACAGTTTAAGCATGTTCTTCGCTTTCAACATGTGCTGAAGTGCTGTACTCAATAGGTATGTACATAGGCAAGTGCTTAAGTGCTTTCCTGGAACCTTTAAAATATGACAGGTTTCAGAGTAGCAGCCGTGTTAGTCTGTATCCGCAAAAAGAACAGGAGTACTTGTGGCACCTTAGAG